>NC_068990.1:28885376-28890010 GCF_001194135.2 Octopus bimaculoides | reverse complement strand
GGGGGGGGGGATAAAATCGGGGGCAGGTTGAAAGATGTCTGGAAAATTAATAAGTATTAATAAGTGGGGTGAGGGTGGCTGGGAATAAAAGCCAGGAGTTGGAAAAAATCTGAAAACTTAATAAGCGTGGGTGGGAGAACAATTATTCAAGACCCCAGAGTAATTCGATTAATGTGTTTAAATGTTGAGTAGAGTACCTGCACAGTTTAGGCTACCTGTTGTCATCCGCAGTTGCGGCACACTTCTGTTGGATTTACTTCAGGAACTCTGCAGTGGCAGTTAGGGTAATAATATTAATTAACAGGAGATGGATTTGGTATTACTCTTTACAGGGTATAACATATGTTTCGACCCATCAGTCTGGGTCTCATCAGGGGCATCAATAAAGATATGCCTCACTACAGATTTTTAGAGTCGGCTGAGTTAGATGAGTGTTTGTGCAACATGTCATAGCTTCCTTGGAGCCATTGAAATGCATACATATTTTAGTAACAAACTGGAAGAATAAGTATTCAACTCCAGGAAGGTTCTTTTCAATAAAATTTTTGTTACATTTCTGGGACCTGAAGTTTCCTGCTGATGGTGATCAGCTACTTTTCAGCAAGAATTTAAATCCCAAATGACTCTCTGCCATTAATGTTAGCAGAGTATCCTGTGCTGTCAAGGTTGAAAAGTTGCTATAAAAAAACCAGTTTTGTTCTCAATGAAGACGTATTCAGTTGAAGAGAACATGATTGTATTTCTTATGAAATATTATTTTTCAAGTTAGAAATGATGTTATTTTCCACACCATTTGCAGCAGACTGGTATCTAATGAACTGTAATACAGATACAGTCGCAGTATTAATTTTATATTTTGTAATTTAATTGAATAAATGACAAATATCTAATTCAAGCACATTAAACAAGAGCAAAGGATTAGGTAAATGTGAAAACAGTTGTATTTCAATGAAAACTATTTTTGAATATATCATATTATTTATCTTCTCTTCTTGGATTTTTTTAATTTCTAAAATAATTTGAAAAGCTTGTAGAAACCAAAGTGTTGAGAGGTAAATCATCCTTGGAAATAAAATCATATTTCCTGCACTGGATTAACCATAATGCAAAATATGCATGTACTTAGGACACCAAGGGAAGTGGTGGAGTACCACAGAAATGGTAAATGGTTTACAACACAAAAGAAATTACTTTAAACTTGGGAGACTTCTTTCAGCTGTCTTCAGCCACAAGCTGGCTCTGAAGTGTGAAAAAGAGTGACTGATGGTTAGCACTGGATTAACAACAAAATAAGCATGTGTTTAGGGCGTCAAGGAAAGTGGGGCACCGTAGAAATGGTAAATGGTTTACAGCACAAAAGAAATCACTTTAAACTTGCTAAAATGATATTCAAAGTGGTTTGCGTGATCAGAAATATAATTTTCAAAGTGTTCATTGTATCATAGTGAGACTCTGATCAAAGACTTTGCAATTAAAAGGAGAAGGAGAAAAATTTTCAAATGTGAACAAAGCGGGAGTATAACAAAAATAAACATTATTTTCCGTCTTACTCTTAGTTTTGTTCCTTTTGAAAAATAGAAATTTATTTTATGGTTTATTTTGGTTATATTTTAAATTACGTACATAAGGGGGGCATCAAAATCTTGTACATGCTTTAGGCATCATCGGTCTTAATCTGGCCCTGCATATTTATAAAATGTGGAAATCAGAGAGCTCAGAGTAAAAACACATCCAAAATATTGAAAGTGCAACACAGGAAGTCATAAAGAAATGATATTAAAAGTTGCAATTAGGCTCAGCGTAGTTGATATCATGACTTATACCCTCATAGCTGTAGGAATTCTGAACATTCTTATGTTAGCACCTCAGATACAACCCTTTTTTTTTTAGTATTACCAAATGAAGCATAAATAAAGATTTTAGAATTATAAGAGGTTCCACCGCTTGAGCATCCTACATAAAATTGGCCATTAGCAAAGCAGTATTTCTTAAGATGCAATCAAGCAAGCATTACTGTTTTCTCTTAGTGTTTATTGATTCGCATGGTAAAAATTTAGAGTCTTATGGATGTTTAAATCCTTCTAAATCAAACACATCTGTTGATATGAATGAGATTCTAGATAATAATTATATCCTTTCCTTTGATGAACTTAGTGGATAAAGGAATCTTGATAGCAACCTCGACATATAACATAAGCTTCTTAACCATCAGTCTTGTATCATTGCATAGCAGTGGCTGATCCCAATTATACAGTAGCATTATTGGAGTCCGCTTTTTTTGCAGAGATCTGTGACAGCACACCTGAAGGTTCCAGTAGATTTTAAAATTCTGTGGCTTAGTTAACTGTTTTTACCTGCCCCTATTGATTTCTATTGATTCACAGGTATGAGTATTTCCTGAAAGTGCCTGCAACAGCTGCTAGTTGACCCTGTTGGCTCATTTTTTTCACACAGCTATGAGTGTGTTAGTTAACGATGTTCAGGTTAAGGATTACCTTTAATATCGATTTGTCTGCTATCTTAACCCCTGTGCTTATAGGAGCTGGGTCCATTGCACCATTTCGGAGGTATGTGGCTTAGTGATTTGGGTGTTAGACTCATAATTGTAAGATTGTGGTTTCAATTCCTGGACTGGATGAAGCATTGTGTTCTGGAGCAAAACACTTCATTTCATGTTTCTCCAGTTCAGTCAATTGGTGAAAATGAGTAATCCTGCGATGGACGGGCGTCCCGTCCAGGTGGGGAATTTCTTGCACCACGGAAACTGGGAAATTAGCCCTTAAGAGTCAACATGATTCAAGAAGGTAACTTTACCTTTTCGTTACCATTGTGCCATTGTTATCAGAAGGAAATCTTTCCAGTCTAATTCGCAATAAATTTTTGGTAAAATGATCAAAATATAAAATATTATATTTGACAGCTGGTGTTGGTTTATTTATGACTCCTGTAACTTAGCAGTTTGGCAAAAAAGACCTGTAGAATAAGTTTTTTTTCTTCTTTTCTTTCTTTAGTCTACATTCCTCCATAAGGAGCATAGGTTAAAAAAAAATTATATTCTTGAGTCAGACCAACTCGTAAGGGTCGGTTTCCCGGTTTCATGGTGTATAAGTTCCCCACCTGGATAGTACACTAGTCCATTGCAGGATTACTCATTTCTGCCAGCTGAGTGGACTGGAGCAACGTGAAATGAGATGTTTTCTTCAAGAACACAACCTGTCACCCGGTCCAGGAATTGAAACCATAATCTTACGACCATGTCCAACACCCTAACCACTAAGCCATACACTTCCACAGGAGCATGGGGCCACCTCCATTTCATGCCACTGGACACTTATCACGGGCTGCCTCCCTCATTTCAGACCAAGAGAGAATGATTGCTTTCACTTCATCCTCCATGCATCCTTTCCAGGTCTTCTTAGATCATCCAACTTTTCTCTTTCCTTCAGGTTGCCAGTCTAACACTTGTCTTGCAACGCTGCTTTGAGGTCTCCAAAGAGTGTAACCAATCCTACCTCCATTTCCTTTCCAGAATTTCTTGCTTGATTTGGCTTTGGTCCATTCTGTCCCATAGGCTTCCGTTTGAAATTTTGTCTGGCCACCAGACCTTGAGTAAGTGGTGCAGACATTCAGCAAACGTCTATGGCTTACTCTTTATGGCTAGAATAAGTACTAGACTTAAAAATGAGCACTGGTGTTCATTCATTTGAGTAAAAGGTGGCACCCCAGCATGGCCATTATCCAATGACTGAAACAAGAGGAAAAATAAAAGGTAAATAGTCTTGGAGAAATGATGCAACAAATGGGATTTGAAGAAATTGGTGCAGATGATCTTCAGGATTTATTGCATGCTGAATATAAGAACCTGCCTCCTTATGCAGTCAGCAGAACAGGAATAGTCTAGTTCAGACAGCAAGGGAGAGTCTTCTTCATTAACGGTTTTTAACAACAGACATTTTTATTTGAAGGCTTTAGTGCAACCGTCATAAAAATAAGATACAAATGTTCAACATAACATCAAAGTTAAAAAGATCTGAAATATTAGCACTGAATTGTTATAAGGAAGAATTAGAAATTCGCAAAAAGAAGATAAAGAAATCAATCCTTTAAACAAAAAATATATGAGTCTAACAGAACCAATAACACCATTTTTATTGTTTATTTATCTACTTTTTTTGTTGTTTTTGATTTTAACTTGTTGAATAAAATAAAGAAAGTGTAAATTTTTTTTTTTTAGAATGAATTACATATAAATTTGTTCAAGCAATTTTTTTCCTCTATAAAGTATGTATAGTTTTTGATTGAATCACACCAAATTTTGTTCATCAGATTCCTCCTAAGCAAAGAATGTATGTTTTTTTTTTTTTTGATTTGCACAATGTTATTCAAAGAATTTATATATATATATATAAATATATGTATATACATATATATACACACACACAAACACGTGCACACACACACACACACGTGCACACACACACATATGTCGCAACATAGTAAATTATTTCATTTCAAATTCTAAATAAGTGTGTAGTCCTTTCAATAACTAAAAGAAGTTAACTGTATATATATCTGTGTGTGTGTTTATGTATATGTGTGTGTGTATATATATATATATATATATATATATATAT
>NC_068990.1:28879923-28883283 GCF_001194135.2 Octopus bimaculoides | reverse complement strand
TATATATATATATATATATATATATATATATATATATGTATTCTCAAACTGTGAATATTTTCTGAAAATTCTGATGGTGATCTATCTCTCTGTAAATTATTCCAAAGTTCAAAGGCAGTCTCCGACAATATCCTATTTAGGACAATGTCCTAAATACAAATCAGGACAACGTTCTATTTAGGACATTGTTGTTAACTGTCTTTGAACTTGTCTTGATAGGCTTAAATATTTTCTTGGCACCAGCTATGTACCATATTTGGATAAGTTCTATCTCTATTTCCCTTTGTGTGAAAAGTTGCTTAGTTTAATGACTTCTTATAGATCTTAATATCCCCAAATGTCTTCATATTTATGATGTTATTCTATTATCTTTTTTGATTGACAGCTCAGAGACACACCTGTCATAAATTCCTTCAATGTTGGTACTCTGATTTGAAATTTTACTTGTTGACTATCTGTTGATAAGTCAAGTCATTGTTCACCTGAGTGCCTGATGAGTTGGGAATTATGTAATATATTATGCAATTTAACTAATTGTATTATGCTTACATAAAAAATAAAAATTCTCAATGAATCAATTGTGGTAATACCAGATAACCCATTCATATGTTTTTATTATGTTTTTATGCTACACTTAAAGTACCATTCGCTGCTGAAAACTTTTGGGTAATATTGGAATTGCAGATTACCTAACAACTATGATCTCCTTTCAGCAATACCTTTTGTAGAATGATAATTAATTACTTAACTGTCTGCTTTGTGTGATTCTGTCTAGCCAATTACTGGCATGTTTATTTTGATATGCTTTGGTCCTTTATGGAACCCTTGTAATGGAAACTCTGTGTGTGTGTGTGTGTGTGTGTGTGTGTGTGTGTGTGTGTGTGTGTGTGTGTGTGTGTGTGTGTTTGTGTTTGTGTTTGTCTCCAATCAATGAATGACGACAATTGTTGCTTTGGTTACATTCCTGTAACTTAGCTATTCAGAGAGAATAAGTGTCAGGATTTAAAAATAGGGTTAATTTGTTTGTATTCTGATTAGAAATTTCACTTGTTAATTATCTGTTGATTAGTCAACAAGTCATTGTTCACCTGTTCACCCAAGTGCCTGATGAGTTGGGACTTATGAAACATTATGCAATCTAACTAATTGTATTATGCTTCAAAGTGGAGCTCTAGCATGGAAGCAAATAGACTAAATGACTGATGCAAATTAAACACAAAACTATCCATAATCCAATGAAAAACTGAGACAAACTATAAAATGCATAATTAACAAAGAATGCTTTATTTAATATTACAAAAATATGGATTGAGAAAATATTCTCAAAGTAGACTATTTTGAAAAAATCTATTCTTCTATTAATTTCTTCAATGATCTCACTGAACTTCTAGATTGGAATGTTACCAAGTGCAAACTGATCAAAATGAAAATCCATAATCCATAGATTGGTTATAAGTTTACCAAAGATCATTCAACCAATCAAATATTTGGACAAAATGTGTAGACTATTTATTTAATTATGAAGATTCCATTCAAGATTATTTATACTGTGAAACCATTATCATCATCATCATCATCATTTAATGTTCACTGTGAATAAGTACTCCGAGGTTGGATGCTTTTGATAAAAACCTCTTTCAATTATTTCTTCGATAGTCTCACTTATCTTCTGGATTGGCTTGCTACCAAGTGCAAATTGTCCAAAAAGTAATCCATAATCCTTAACTGCACTGAATCAAAACTTGAAGTAAAAAGAAATTGACAAAATATATATTAAAGTTGATAATCATATTCTAGAAACTTCTGAGAAAAGTGAACGCAAATATCAACAATAACATCGTTGAATTGATAAAAATAAAAAGTAATTTAGGCAATATGGTAATTCTGGCCAAGCAAGTCATGTAATCCAAAAGGAGAATTTATTATTCATGAAAAGATTCATTGGAAAGAATCTTGTGAAAATAGTCGTCTTTGACTGTGAGAGATAGAATGGCCTCCATATTTTGCAGAAGTGCAGAGCAATAAAGGCTTGTGTGTGTGTGTGTGTGTGTGTGTGTGTGTGTGTGTGTGTGTTCATCCATACTAGTAAGACTGTGCAGTGTATAGGTTAGCAGAAATGTGACTGTACCAACTGGGTGTGCATCTGCACAGGCAAGTCAGAACAAATGGATTACCGATCCATACAAGTGAATATGTATAGACTGCATGCATCCATATTGTATAAAGGGAGTTTGTGTATGTAGAAATGAGTCTGAAAAATCTACATGTGTGCTTTGAGTGCAAGCATCAAAATGGAATGTTTACTTGGTAGATTTTTTGCACTTCCTATAAGGATGGTAAGCTTGGTATCATTTTCAAATAGGTTTCAGCACCTTTTTTTTATCATTCCTAGAGATCCTACAATTACTGGTACAGTAGTCACATTGAAAAGATGAAGGAGGCTGTGACAAGGGTTCTTGACACTTTCACTTTGGAGGACTTCCATGGGGCCTTTGTGAAGTGGCTGGATCCCTACAACACGCACATTGAAGTCAGAGGATCCAACTTTGATGCAGATTTGTAATAAATGTCTTGCCTGATAAAGTCTCAAAACTTCTGGAATGCACCTTGTATTTTAGAAATTTTCATTATTTGTTATTTGTGCGTGCAGAAATTTTAGCAGTGTATGTAATCTCATTATTTTATTCTGCATGCTATTTAGATTAATTAATTAAAATACTAATCAAAAATACTAGTATGCTAAACAGGTAGTTCCCACCAAACCACCCTTTCCTTTACAGATGTCAGAAACTAGTAGAATGAACTGTAAAAAATAAAATAAATTAAGAGACATAAAAAAAAAACAAGAAAGAAAGAAATTAAATAAAATACTAATTGACTTTATGACTTTGTTTAAACATTGTGCTAAAAATAGTTATCATGTCTTACTAAATTTGAAAACACCCATACAAACAAACAAATATATATATATAGATTCTCTCTATATATATGTACACACACACACACACACACACACACACACACACATAGATATACTCTTTTACTCTTTTACTTGTTTCAGTCATTTGACTGCGGCCATGCTGGAGCACCGCCTTTAGTCGAGCAAATTGACCCCAGGACTTATTCTTTGTAAGCCTAGTACTTATTCTATTGGTCTCTTTTGCTGAACTGCTAAGTTACGGGGATGTAAACACACCACCATTGATTGTCAAGCAATGTTGGGGGGACAAACACACACACACAAACATACACACACATGGTTCCAGGTTCAGTTCCACTGCATGGCACCTTGGGCAAGTGTCTTCTACTATAGCCTCGGGTCAACCAAAGCCTTGTGAGTGGATTTGGTAGACGGAAACT
>NC_068990.1:28876835-28878942 GCF_001194135.2 Octopus bimaculoides | reverse complement strand
TTTTTTTTTTTTTTTTTTGGTCTGTTCTTGTTGCAGTTATATGTGTTTAGTGCAATTTGCCCTCTGTATTGGAATAAACACAAATATAATCTATCCAACATTCAACAAATTGAATTCTTCTACTTGAAAACCCATTATCAAGAGATGCCAGTAACAGACAGTTAACCGGTTCCATTAATAAAATCTAACAATGACATGAAAATAGCAATCAAGTAACACAATCTAAAGCTGGCTGAGTGCTGCTATGTTGCCACTCAACTCAACTTCATGTGAAAGTCATACTTTGTAAACTGCTGTCCTCACTTTCTTAGTACCCCCGGTTACCAACCGCTCATTGTGTTTAGACTGCTATGTTCGGCTTGTTAAACTAGTGAACTTCATCGAGTAAGTGCCTGAGATTGGGACGGTGGGGTGGAACGGTGTAAGCTATGAACACAAGAGATCTTCAGACAATGAGGATGCCTCTGTTGCAATAGCTCATCTTTGTTAGAAAATGGTAGCAAAGAAGTTTTCCTTCCCAACCACATTGTTTCAGGTTCGGTCCCACTGTGTAAAACCTTGGGCAAATGTCTTCAACTATAGCTTGGGGCCAACCAAAGCCTCATGAGTGTATTTGGTTCTGCCAGCTCGCTGCTTACCAACCACATGGTTCCAGGTTCAGTTCAACTGCATGGCACCTTGAGCGTGTGTCTTCTGCTATAGCCTCGGGTTGACCAAAGCCTTGTGAGTGGATTTGGTAGACGGAAACTGAAAGAAGCCTGTCATATAGATGTGTGTGTGTGTGTGTGTGTATGTATGTATGTATGTGTGTGTGTGTGAGTGTGCGTGTGTATGTTTCTGTTTGTCTCCCCACCCCCAACATCACTTGATAACTGATGCTGGTGTGTTTCCATCCCCGTAACTTAGCGGTTTTGGCAAAAGAGACCAATAGCATAAGTACTAGGCTTACACAGAATAAGTCTTGGGGTTGATTTGTTCGACTAAAGGCGGTGCTCCAGCATGGACACAGTCAACGACTGAAACAAGTAAAAGATCAAAAGAATATTTGTCAAAAATGGAGGAGATAAGATGTTAGAAAGTTGTGTGTGTTTATATTTGTGTGTCTGTGCTTGTCCCCCCAACATTGCTTGACAACTGATGTTGGTGTGTTTTCATCCCCGTAACTTAGCGGTTCGGCAAAAGAGACTGATAGAATAAGTCCTTGGGTCGATTTGTTCGACTAAAAGCAGCGCTCCAGCATGGCCACAGTCAAATTACTGAAACAAGTAAAAGAATAAAAGAATAAAGGTAGTGTGATTTGAGAGAGATTTGGCTGCTATTTCTAGCAAATTTGGTTGACCATGTATTAAAAGCTTTTTTTATTCGCTTGTCGTGTGGTTTCACAATGGTGAGAATGAATTCCAGTTCTCGACGAGAATAGAAAATATAAGAGTTATATTAGTTACATCTCTATTATTGTTTACATGCCATAGGACATGTGTAACAAAACAGGAAAAAAAAACAGGTACAGGAATCTGGCCTCGCTCTCCTCACCTCACCTCACCGCCACTATACACAGAATAAGCTAACAACAACAACAACAACAATAATAATAATAATAATCATAATACATTTATTCAGATGTTCTTTTTTGCCAATGTTATTTATTATTCATCTCGATATTGATCAGAAATATATCATTCACGCTTCTATTAACGATATATGACATCGATTCAATTGTTACTTCTAACCTGCTGCATATCAACAACTTATCAACATTTATACTAAACATATAAAATCGTTTTTTAAACATCAGCAAAAGCATTTCCAAACTCTTTTGTGCCCTGAAATACTGCAATACTCTGCATCGGTGTAGGCACATGGCATGGCTGTGTGGTGAAGAAGCTTGCCTTGCAACCACAAGATTTTAGGTTCAGTTCCACTTCATGTCATCTTGAGCCAGTGTCTTCTACAATTGTCCCAGATTGACCAATGCCTGGTGCGCATATTTGGTAGCTGGAAACTGAGCAGAATCCTGTCATGTGTATATAAACATATATATACATACATATATGTATAAATATATATATATATATATATATATATATATATATATACAAACATACAT
>NC_068990.1:28874601-28875670 GCF_001194135.2 Octopus bimaculoides | reverse complement strand
ATATATATATATATATATATATAGATATATACACACACACATGCATACATATATGATGATGGACTCTCCCGTCGGTTTTGACGTATGAGGCTCCAACAACATATTCTTCCTTTGTCAGTCATAATGCTTATGTCAAATGTGACATTTAAGACCCACCAATGATTTGCAAAGAAGGCCACAGATGTTGCAAGTATGGGGATTACAGGCCAGTGCAGGTGCTATGTTTGCAGCCACTTTTCTCATTTGCCTTGCACCTCAAAGCCTGTTAATGCTAATTTGCAACAAAATTTTTTAATACCATTTTGACATAACATTCTCCATTTTGTTCATTCCAAGGCTGTTTGCTCAAAGGCACTGTGAGCGATCTTCATCTCTGAGAGGTTACTCTTCAGCTTGTCCTTATATCTGAACCATGGTCGACCAACGTTCCTGTACCCACATGTCAATATTGAGTGAAAATGTCTAATACAAATGAAAGAAAGGTAGATACACTATGATGCTCGTGATGAAGAGCAGCTAGAGTAACTGTGGAATGAGAGGGTCATTGAGAGAAAAAAGAGGTGGGTGGGGGGTGGGTAGCAGAGAGGATGATTGCACTGGAGGAGAGACAGAAAGAGAAGAAGAAGAGTACACACACACACACATCACTGACACACATACAGACACACATACATACACACACGCACACATACACACACACACATTTACATACATACACAAATACACATATATTAAAACAGAAAACTGGAAAAATGGTATTATTCATTCTGCATTACATATTTGTTACTAATATATATATATATATATATATATATACTTTGCCCTTACATTTCCACGTGTAGTTTCTATTTTGTTTTTGTAACATATTTCTATTTTATATCTATATATATATATATATTTATGTATGTATGTATGTATGCGTGTGTGTTTGTGTGTGTGTGTGCATGTGTGTGTGTATACATAGAAATAGATATACATATATGATGATGATGATGATGGTATATGTATACATAAACACACATATATATGTGTATATATATATATATATATATACATACATACATATATA
>NC_068990.1:28871606-28873387 GCF_001194135.2 Octopus bimaculoides | reverse complement strand
TATATATATATATATATATATATATATATATGTGTGTGTGTGTGTGTGTGTATATATATATATATGCATATGTGTATGTATATGTATTTATATGCATATATATTTATATATATGTATATATATATACATAATATAAATAGTACATATATATATGCATATATACATACGTATGTGTACATACTTACATATATATGTATATATACGTGCATATATATTTATATATATGTATTTATATGCATACACATATGTATATTATATTCATATATAATATATAACATGTCCATATATAGACACACACACACACACACACACACATATACATATATATACAATGCATTCATATATACATACATATATATATATATGTGGAGGCAATGACCGAGACAACTGGCATTATGTTGTGCTTGAGAAGACAACGTTCACGCAAATTTACACATAGGTACAGTTGTGTGATTTGAATGGTGCAGAAAAGGAGTACAAGATGGAGTCTCAAACCTAAGCCAACCAGAAAGGAACCAAAGAGTAGAGTTAGAATGAGTTGGTTAGACAATATCCATAGTTTCAGTTGGTTACACTTGGGAAGGACCCTATATAAGAAGGGGTTTACTCAGGACTGTATCCTCACAACCTTCTCAAAAATAGTGGGGTTAGAAAATTGGTGAATGGGTATAAAACTTTCAGTGACCACTGCTCTCACAACTGGGATGGTGGACAGACTATGTGTACAGCGAGTGGTTGTTGTTGCTGCTACTCACACTGGCATCAAAGACCACATCCAAAGAATGGTCAGCTGATAAATTAGCATCAGGTCACTCACCAACATACTACAATCTCATTATTTACATTGCATGAATGTAGATCCTTCCTGAGTCAATATAAATTCAAAGGGCTGGTTTCTTAGTTTCTGAAGGGTGTATATTACCCACCTGGATGGGATGCTGGTTCATTGTAAGGTTACTCATTTTTGCAAAATGAAGCGTTTAGCTCATGAACACAATACATTTCCCGGTCCAGGAACCGAAACCAGAATCTTACAAACAACCTAACCACTGAGCCATGCTCCACCATATTGCATGAATGTAGGTCTACTTAATTAGATATAGCTTTATGGAAACCATACTGGTAATCCCTGAGGAGAGAAATAGACTTTCAAAGTAGTAAAAATCCTTTGGCTGTTTGCAACTGTTTCCATTACCTTTGGAAGAAAATTCTTCAGTTTGTTCAATGGAATAAAACACAGAATTACCTCTCTATTGATTTCTGTAGGTAGACATGATGACTATAAACGTCTTTTGAAGATCTGATACATATCCTTGACTGTTAGATGAACTGGAGTACAAAGTACAATGCGCAAAGCTTTAACTGTCTTGCTCAGGTCAAAACAAAATGGCTGCAATAGCGATGAACTTGTGACATGTAAGCAGCTAATCCAATATTTTATCAGCTTGGACATTTTGCTTCTACTGCTAAAAGAAAAGAAACATTAAATGGAACAAGATTCCTTCTAAATCAAGGATACAACAACAAAAAAAAAAAAAAGAAAATCACTCATTTTATTTTATATTGGTGGTGTTTTTAATGAAAAATTTAGTAAAATCTTTGCACTGTTCAAAAATAAATATGTATATATAAATAAATAAGGAAAGAAAAAAGAAATTATCGGAAAACTATAAGATCTTTTGAAAAAATTATTCAAAAATCATGTAAAAAAAAGAAAGAAAGAAAGGTTTCTTTTCCTTTATTCTTGATAATGGTTTTTTTCTCTCCTCCTTTGAATAGAG
>NC_068990.1:28868946-28871455 GCF_001194135.2 Octopus bimaculoides | reverse complement strand
GAGAGAGAGAAAGAAACAAAGAGAAAAATTGTGGATATGTGTGTGTAGATGAGAGTGTGTATATGAGACTGTATGTGTGTGTGAGTGTGTATGAGTATGTGAGTGTCTATGAGTATGTATGTGTGCATGAGAGAGAGTCTGTGTGTGTGTGTGTGTGTGTGTGTGTGTGTGTGCATGTGAATGTGTGGATGAGGGTATGTGTGTGTTTGTGTGTGTTTGTGTGTGTGTGTCAGCATCTATGTGTGTGTATATATCTGTATGAGTGTGTGTATGTATGTGTGTATGAGAGTGTGTGAGTGTGGGTGTGTGAGAGAAAGAGTGTGAGTATCAGTGTGTGTGCATGAGAGTGTTTACACAAGAATATGTGTCAGTGTGTATGTGTGTGTGTGTGTATGAGTATGACTGTGTGTGTATGTATGTGAACTAGTGAGAGGGAGTAAACGAAAGAGAGAGAGTAAGAGAGTGAGAGAGAGAGAGAGAGATAGTATGTATGTATGTGATATTTTTTTTACATTCAATATAAATAGTCTGATCAATAAATTTCCGGACTGTTGCCATAGTAATGAAGCTATAGCATGCAGAGTGAAGCCACTTGGCACAAATTGACCTTGAACTCTGCTGTCCATGTGCACTAAGTGTTAATGTTCTAGCTCACTTTACCTGTTCACAGCAGTGCTTGGAAGGAAGGTGTGTATCATGTGATCATCACATTGACCATGACAGAGAAAGTTGAGCAGAGAATCTGCATCAAATTTTGCAAAAAGCTTGGTAATACCTGCTCAGAGATCTACGCGAAGTTTCCAAAAAGTTTTCATCGTTCTTAACACAATCAAAGAGATCTTGTGCAACTGAAACCCGATTGTCATTTTGGTCAGCCAAAAGCAGTTTTGGCACAAACTTGGTAGACACGCGCCTCATACCCAATTCTTCAGTAATAATGGATTGAACTGAACCATAACTAATCTGTTCATCCTCTGATAACTCGCAGATGGTGATGGTAAAGAGAATTGAGGGTAAGGATAATTTTCTGGTAAGGACAAGTTGCTAGTAGGCCATTTTGATGGTAAGGACAATCTGATTGCTAATTCTCAACGGAGAAGTATCTCTGTGGCTGTAAGCACTGCTGGAAATAACAGTCAAAATCCCACTTTACTCTACCTGACCATCTCAAAATAAGAATGACCCACAGGATAATGTAGTCCTTGGTGACATTGTGTAAATATCATATAGGTTGGTCATTTGCCCCATCGCTATGTTTCTCAGTTCAAATTCTGCCGAGGTCGACTTTGCCTGTCATCCTTTCGGGGTCGATAAATCAAGTACCAGGTGGGTACTGGGGTCTGTACGATCGACTGTGCCCCTCCCCACAAAATCTAGGCCGTGTGCTTACGGTAGAAAATATCGTATAGGTTGATCACAGGTCAGTTCGGTCATGGCTAACCAGGTGGAAGGAAGGTGGATGGAGGAGATAGGGAGGGTGTGGTGGGGTGGGGGAAATGGAGGGAATGCTAAACAGCAGTAACAACAACAACAACAGCAACAATAGCAGATGTGGCTGCATCCTTATTAACACAGGGGCAAGCATATCGAAGCTGTTGATTCAAAATGGTTTTTGAATCTTTTATTATTTTTGTTCCTGTAAATATCATGAGAAAGATACATAACTAAAATGGAATAAATACAATAAAATATACTAAATATGGTGAAATAATTAGAAATAATAAAAAAAAATAAATAAATGACAATTAAAAAATAAATAAGTTAACAACAAGATTAACAAAAACTGAAGAAATATTACAAAAAGAGGCAAAAAAAATATACACAAAAACAAAAACAAAAAGAACTACAACAACAACAACAAAAGCTATGTAATTTCTCTCTGTTATTTGTAAATTGTGGAGACTTGGTGGGAATAGTTTTAACTTGATACGCTTCAATGACCCCTGAAGTAGTGGAAGACATGCTCCATAGAAGTATTAATTGAATCGAAATCATACATAATCATCTATTTCTTTTTACATCCGACCAGCCATCAACCCCCCCCCCCCCATCTCCCTCCATTTCTTCCCACCCACCTTCTACCATCTATCACTCTGGTTTCATGCCTGCGTTATTCTTCACTCAGTTCTTTCATCCTTGCTTTGCCTTGCCTTGTGCAACCCTCCCATCCATTCCACATTTCAGCTTCACTTTGGTAAAATTGTGCTACTTGCAACTTCAGTTTGTTGCATGCTAATTATACAATTGAGTTCTGTTGTGTTATATCTTTATTTTCATTTTCATTTTCATTTTCATTTTCATTTTCATTTTCATTTTTATTTCTTTGTAGATTTTTATTTTATTTTATTTTGTGTGTTGGCTTCGTTATTTTTAATGAATTTTTCTGTTTTATTTCCTTCTTTCTCTGCTTAAGCAATGCACATTTTGTGGATATTGCATCATAGTGCATTGCATTATGCAAGATAATGCAGCTGTCATGAAATTTAGGATCGGAAAATAGGAGAATTTA
>NC_068990.1:28864187-28868936 GCF_001194135.2 Octopus bimaculoides | reverse complement strand
CACACACACACACACACACACACACACACACACACACACACACACACACACACGCATAAAATAAAGTAAAAATAAAATAAGAACAAACATGAAATATAAAATATAAGAGAAAAAAAAAATTCTCAGAGAACAATTTGGTTTCATCATAATGTGTTTCTAAAAATCTTGTGAAGAAAATATGAAATGAATAGAATGGTTTTCAGAAGGTATCATTGGCACCACAGAACGATGTTAAATAGACCAACAGACAGACAGAAGTAAAGAAAGAAAGAAAAAAAGAAAAAAGAAAGGAGGAAAAAATTTAACAAATAGATAAACAGTTTGTTAAAGAAGCAATAAAGACAAATCATAAATTCCTTAGAATTCAAAAAAATTTGTTGTTATCGTTGTTAACCACCAGATCAAGCTTGACTGAGCTATGACCAAGGAAGGAGGTATGTTGGCAGAGGAGTTAGAGCATTCGATTGGACAGAACACCTGACAGTATTTGCTCCGACAGCTTATGTTCTGGTTTCAAATCTCACCAAGGTAAACTTTGCTTTGCAGCGTTTCACATCTACCCCCATCCCTAACTGGTTATAAGACATTTGGGCATTGCTGTTTTGGCACAGTTGATTTGGTGCTGTCTATTTGGCATTGCTAATTTGATGATGACTTATTTGACATCAGACATTTTAATCCTTTCGTTACCAACCTGGCTGGAACCAGCTCTGGCCCTGCAGTACAAATGCCTTGTTTTCATAAGTTTTGAATTAAAATCTTCCACCAAACCTTAGTCACAATTCATGTTCCTAACACGAGCTTAATGATAACTAAATTATTTTACAAAATTCTTTGGTATATTTAGAATTAATTGAAAGGAACACAGAGTATCTGAAAATAAATAGAGTAATGAAGGAGTTAATGTTTCTTTTGTATTTTAAGTGTTTCGCTCATTTTAATGTCTCTTTCTCATTCTCTCCCTCTTCCCTTGAAAATTAAATATATATATATATATATATATATATATGATGATGATTTTGATATCATCATCATCATCATCATCGTTTAACGCTAGCATGGAAGGAGGACATTAAACGATGATGATGATGATGATGATATCAAAAGGATGTGTTATAATACTATTCCACATATACAAAAACAGCCATACCAACAATCTAACATACCTCCATCATCAGCTGCCCCACAGATATCATTATGGTTTTGACACCTGGACAGTACCATTCAATCCGGCAGTGTCAACAGCACTAAAATAAGTGTTGTTTGGGAACAAACATACCAAACAAACCACAACTTTCAAACACATTTACTCTATGTACAACCATATCAGTAAATAAATTCAATAAGTAAATTACATCCAATTCCTTAATATGTAACTAAACTATGACCAATCCATTAAGTCATACAAAAATTATAATCCCTGCCATCTTCCATAGTATAATATAAACGTGAAAGCTTAAAAACCACATTCATTCAAACATACATGCATACATACAATATCATCATCATCATCATCATCATCACCGTTGTTTTAATGTGTATTTTCCCATGCTTGATCTTCAGCTGTGCTGTGTAGCAGCAATGGGAGAATTACTGCACTTTAAGTCTAACATTAAGAAATATCATGTATATTTTAAAGTCAAACATTCCTCTTATTCAGTGACCTTGAAACAGCCATCAGAATCAACGTACAGTAAACTCTCAAGACTATAACCAATGCATTTATCTGGCAATTAAAAAGAAGTCACTCAATGAGTTGCCTGTTCCGTAGTTTTACGATTAACCTCGTCGACCAGTCAAAATATGTTTAACAGACAACAAACAGGCCAATATATTTGTTATGTCTGTAGAATCTGTAAAAACATTTACAGTTTAGAGTGACATAGCTTGACTAAATTATTAATATATTGTCTTAGTGTCTGAGTTTAAGCAATTTTCTTTTACTCCATATACGAATATAAGGATAAAAATCACTCAGATAGTCAGCATGCTATAAAAATTTATAGGTAATTTATACATGAAATTAATAATAATATACATATGAATTCTCGAAGAGGTCACAGATGTGTGAATAAAGATTTCTGGAAAATAGACACGAGTTAGAATAAGAACAGTTATAAACAATAGAAGAACAAATATATAGTACGTGTGTTTATTTGGCAAAAAAAAAAAAAATTGATCATCCCGAAATACAATTATATATATAGACACATATATATATATACTATATTGATATAGAAGTATCTGTGTACAGAAACAGAAACATACATAAACATATAAAGGACAATTTTGAAGACATCTTGAAAATGTGATTTAAATAGCAAAGCATGATAAAAATATCTGAAAACATTAATTTGTTAAATAAATATTATTTTATCTCATGAATATTGTATTACATCAGCTGTCTATTGGACTTCCTGTTTCTATACTGTTTGTCAATAAAACCTCAAAAATCTCAAAGCATTATCATTCTGTAACCAGATCTGAGACTTTCTCTGTGAACTTGTCAGTGAAGTTCCATTGAAATATAGCATTAGCCAACTTGTGTGAACCTTGTTCTGCTTATTTACACAAAGAGGATTTAAAGTTCTTCTTACAAAGCTTCTTCTTCAATATTATAAGGCTAGATTTTTCTTTTTCTGTTTGTGATTCAAAAGACTTGATGATGGTATTTATGTCGTTGTAAATACAAGATCTACGATGTAGTATAACCAACCACTTAAGTTTACTTTGCACCCATGTGTTCCTAGGTTCACTCCCACAGCATGACACCACGGGCCAATTGTTTTTTTTATAACTGAATCAAAATGAAACAAAACTAACAGTAAAATGGAAAATAATGTTTATTTTTGTATACTTCCAATTTATTTCTATTTGAAAAGTTTTTCTCCTTCGTTTTTATAATTCAATTGCAAAGTCTTCGATGATGTTATTAAAATTAATTTCACGTAAAACTTCTGCTTCTATACTTAGAAGAGATAAGGCATTGCGAATATCATTTTAGCAAGTTTAAAATGATTTCTTTTGTGCTGTAAACCATTTACATTTCTATGGTGCCCCCTCCTTCCCTTGATGCCCTAAGCACATGCTTATTTTCCTTAATGGTTAATCAAGTGCTGACCATACTATTTCTTTTGCTAAGGTACTTTAACTCTTGTTCTTTCAACCCTTACTACTGCTCCAATTTTAAATAACTAATTTCTGTTAATTTGCAGGTGATGAGATGACTGTATAATTAACGTGTTTCCTTAATTAGCTTATAGAGCAAAGTTTAATTCCACTTGTAGGAATAACATCACTGGGCCGAAGCTAATTTGCCTTAAATGCATTAAAACATGACACACACTGGCCCTTTATCAGTTACAATAACAAGGGTTTCAGCTGATCCAATCAAAAGAACAGCCTGCTCGTGAAATTAATGTTCAAGTGGCTGAGTACTCCACAAACATGTGTACCCTTAATGTAGCTCTCTGGGAGATTCAGTGTGATGCAGGGTGTGACAAGGCTGGCCCCTTTGAATTACTGGTACAACTCATTTTTGCCAGCTGAGTGAACTGGAGCAATGGGAAATAAAGTGTCTTGCTCAAGGACACAATGGGCTGTTGGGAATTGAACTCATGATGTTATTATTGTGAGCCGAATAAGCTAACCACTAAGCCATGCACCTCCTCAACACACATACACACACATTCACACACATACACATGCACACATGCATATGCACACATGCATATGTACACATGTATATGTACACTTGCATATGCACACATGTACATTCACACATACACATGCACACAAACACATACACATGTGCACAAGCACGCACATGCACACAAACACACACACACATACACACACACATGCACACACACATACACACAAACACACACGTGTACACAAACACACAACACACACATGCACACAAACAAGTACACACACACACATGCACAGAGAGTTACAGAGAGTTGTTAGACTCAAGGAATGCTCCAGCATGACCAGAGATGGCACTGCTCTATAACACTTAAAGTTCTCTGAAGACTAGAAGAGTTAGAGGTGTAGGAAGAGGAGGTGAAAGAAAGTGAAAAAAAGAAAATAAAGAAAAGAAGTAAGAGTGAGAAGAGAAGGAGGAGAAAGAGCTTATGAATATGAGAAAGAAGGGAAGGAGGGAAAAGTTAAAGGAAGGGGAGGAGGGAAAAGGTGGAGGAAGTGGGGGTAGCGATGGTAAATGAGAACTAATTGGAAATACATAATTGTCAAATGTTGTTAAACATGTTTTAAAATGAAACTGGAATGACTGCCTAGTTACATGTATGTGCGTGTGTGTGTGCATGTGCGTGTATGTGCGTATGCATGAGTGTGTGTGTGTGTGCCTGGGAGTGTGTTGAGTGTGCGTGCGTGCGTGCATGTGTGTGTGTGTGTGCGCACGTGCACGCTCGTGTGTGTGTGTGTCTGTTTAAAGAATAATGTTTTATTTATCTGCAGATGACAATAAATAATAATAATAATAATAATAATAATAATAATAATAATAATAATGATAATAATAATAACCAAGCTTTCAGTCATGTTGTAACATCTCTTAACCTAGGATGGTGGGTGTGTCTAGACAAGTGATTGTAAAAAAACGTGCAGATTAAAAGTAAATAATAATAATAATAATAATAATAATAATAATAATAATAAGAAGAAGAAGAACACAACACAGGCATTACGTATATGGTATGCGTGTGTGTGCGTGTGTGTGTGTGT
>NC_068990.1:28860544-28861391 GCF_001194135.2 Octopus bimaculoides | reverse complement strand
GGTGGGTTGGGTTATTGGTAGGGAATTTAGGATTGTATTAAATGTGGCTGTTAGGGAGGAGATGGAGAGAGGGAAATAGCTATATACATGCAACCAAGTGTTTGCATATATGTACACACACACACACACACACACACACATACACATACATGCATGCATACATATACATATAATATTTGTCTATCTATCTATGTAGCGAGACCACTGCTCTGGCAGTGATCCTGCTCGGATGGTTCTGTTAGTGCTCCACTGGCACGGGTGCCAGTCATCGAATTTGGTTCAGTTTCAATCTCGTTTGCCCCAACAGGTCTTCACAAGCTGAGTTTAGTGTCCAATGAAGGAAGGTTGGCATGGGTGTCAATAAACGAATTTGGTTCAATTTTCAATATATATATATATAATGGAAAAATTATGCAGAATGTATATACAAATGATGAGTAAAGTACTGGCACAGTTTAGCTTACCTGTTGTTATCTGTAGATTTACTGCCGGAAGTTAGTGGTGGCGGTTGAGATAGTAGTAATAATAAGATGGGAGATGAAATCTGTAATAGATTTTATTGAGTGCAACATGTGTTTTGACCCATCGTTCTGGGTCTCTTTGGGTACATCAATAAAAAAGTCTCACTAGAGATTTCTAGGGTCAGCTTACATACCGCTATATGTCCGGGCGTTGTGAGTGATTATTGAGCGAAAACACCTAAAGTTCCACAAGGCTCCGGCAGGGGATGGTGGCGAACCCTGTTGTACTCTTTCACAACAACTTTCTCTCACTCTTTCTTCCTGTTTCTGTTGTACCTGTATTTCAAAGGGCCAGCCTTGTCACACTCTGTGTCACGCTGAATATC
>NC_068990.1:28855417-28860534 GCF_001194135.2 Octopus bimaculoides | reverse complement strand
TCCTGTTTCTGTTGTACCTGTATTTCAAAGGGCCAGCCTTGTCACACTCTGTGTCACGCTGAATATCCCCGAGAACTACGTTAAGGGTACACGTGTCTGTGGAGTGCTCAGCCACTTACATGTTAATTTCACGAGCAGGCTGTTCCGTTGATCGGATCAACTGGAACCCTCGTCGTCGTAAAACGACGGAGTGCCAACCAACCAACTCAGACAGGACTGGCACAAGTGCATTTTATGTGGCACTGGCACCTGTAAAGGACAAGCCTGTACGTATGGACAACAGGGGTTTTACTTAGCTTGATGTGTCTTCTCAAGCACAGCAAATCCCTACAACTCCTAGACCCTAGTCATTTCTTCAGTGAGGCCCAGTGTCCGAAAGATCCTTTCTCACTACTTCATCCCATGCCTTCCTGGGTCTACCCCCTCCACACGAGTTAAATTCTAAAAGTAGAATTAAGAATTGGATAAGGGTATGAAATAATATATAACATGGAAAAGAAAACAATAAAGAAGCATAAAGAAAAAATAAAAGTTCTTTGCTGTAGATTGGCAAGAAGATAAATAGGAAATAGTTTTGTAAGGTGGAGTGGGGTGGAACACAAAGCAATATTAACATATCTACAATCTCTGCATTGGTGCACTCACTGTCTCACATTTGTATAAACACAGTGTGAAATTCATAGTGGCTGTGTCCAGTTATGTAATATGAACTTATCTACTTGTTTACATTTATCAACAGTTTTAAACTTAGCACTTAAATTTAGTCCTTGATGCAGCAGATATTTTTATATTCAGCTTTTCTGTGCAGTGCATTAGTCATATCTGATGTAGCCATTTTTTATTATAAGTTCTGAATCTGTCAACGATTTTCTGTTTTATGTTACGGCATATGTGGCCTTTACTTCTAAAGACTAGATCTATCTCAACATTCTTGTTGTAAAACATCATCATCATCATCATCATCATCATCATGGATTGGATGGTGAGGCAGATTGCATCATGCTCCACTGTCTGCTTTGGTAAGGTTTTTATGGCTGCAAGCTATTCCTGGTGCCAACCTGATGCCACTCTCTGGCTTGTCAGCTGTTGTCAAACCACCCAACCCTGGATGCCCTTCCTAACGCCAACCACTCTGAGAGTGTAGTGGGTGCTTTTACATGCCACCGGCACGAAGGCCTGTCAGACAGTTCTGGCAACAGCCATGCTCAAAAGGTGTTTTTTATGTGTTACCTGCACGGGAGCCAGACCAGCAGCATGGAAAACAGATGTTAAAGGATGACGATGATGATGATGATGATGATGATGATGATGATGGTGGTGGTGATATATATGTATGTATACAATAAGGCTTCTTTCAATTTCCATCTACTAAAACCCACTCAAAAGGATTTGGTCAGCCTAGAGCTATAATGCAACACGTTTGCCTGAGGTGCTGTGGAGTGGGACTGAACCCGAGACCCCATGGTTGAGAAACGAGCTTCTTACTACACAGACTACATATAGTCTTTGCCTATACTCATCACGTAGCCACACCAGCAGTTCAGGTTAGTTATAAGCTTTTGTAAGAGTTACATTCACATCCCTGTTGTGACACATTCACTGACCTCTACCTTGTGGTTGGTAGATCTAAAAATACATGATCACTTGTAAACAAGCAATTTCCCATCAAAATTCTTGCCTAGACGTACACCTAGACATAAATACACACATGTACACATACACTCATGCTTTTGTCGTCACAGTCACGTAGAAGTATGTATATATATATATATATATATATATATATATATATATATATATATATATATATATATATATATATATATATATATATAGCGTGATCAGGATAAATTATCCATATATTGCAGAAAAATACATTACTATTATCCAGGTCACTGTCTGAAATTGAACTCGGAATCTTAAGGTTAGTAGCCCGCGCTCTTAACCACTACGCCATATGCCAGTGACCTGAATGAATGAATGAATGAATGAATGAATGAATGAATGAATGAATGAATGAATGAATGAATGAATGAATAATAATAATAATAATAATAATAATAATAATAATAATAATAATAATAATAATAATAATAATATCGAAAAATATGTTAGGAATGAGAACCCAGGTTCGAAATCTCTCCAAGACACCTGATGAAGGCTGGAGGGTATATCAGCTGAAACATTATTGTGTTAACAACAAACAAGATGAAGACAAATATCCGTCAAAAGTAAATAATGTAAATAATGTACTTTAATTCCTGTTGCTCCAGTCCACTCTGCTGATAAAAATGAGCTGTACCTGTAATTCAAAGGCCAACCTTGCCACATTAGGGGTACATGTGTCTGTGGAGTGCTCAGCCACTTGCACATTAGTTTTACAAGCCAGCTGTTTTGTTGACTGAATTAAATGGAACACTTGTCATCATAACCGACAAAAAGCCAGATGTGGTTAGGTGAGGGAGATTCAACTGTTATTGCTGGCAGGTTGAAAAACTTCTTCAAACCCTCATCCTTGCTGTTTTGTACATATGTTTTTATGTGTTAGTGTGTATGTGTGAGGAATTATAGCACCTGTAGGGTCTACTTAGATACAATTCATTACCTGCTCATTGGATAATGAGTTTAATTTTCTTTCAGCTGTTTCTCCACCTTTCTCAAGGGGGCACTTTGTTTCCCATTAACTCAACCCAACTGGTTTGTAGGAATCAGGTACCAGGTTTTATTAGAAAAGTGGTCAATAATGCTGATTGCACATTGATGAGAGAGAAGGGAAAGACTGAGAGAGAAAAGGAGATGGTGGAGGGAAGAATGAAAGAATGATTGAGAGAAGGAAAAGAGTGAAGGAGAGAAGGAAAGACTGTCAGAGGAAAGGAGAAGGTGGAGGGAAGAATGAAAGAATGATTGAGAGAAGGGAAAGAGTGAAGGAGAGAAGGAAGAATTGTGAGAGAAAGGAGATGGTGAAAGAAAGAATGAAAGAATGACAGAGGGAAGAAAAAGATCGAAGGAGGGAAGGAAAGAGTGAAAAAGAGAAGGAATGACTGTCAGAAGAAAGGAGATGGTGGAGGAAAGAATGAAACACTGATGGAGATATGAAAATGACTGAAAGAGAGAAGGAAAGACTGAGGAAGTATGGGGTGGGGAAGAGAGAGAAGGAGAGAGAGAGGGATAGGCAGAGAGAGAAGGAGAAAGAGAGAAAGAGCGATGAAGTGAAAAAAACTGGGAAGGAAAAGGAGATATTAAAAGAGAGAAGAGAAAAAGAGTGAAAGAGAAAAGGAATGAAATGAAAAATACAGGGAAAGAAGACTGAAGGAGAGGAGAAAAGACTGAAGGAGATAGGGAGAGAGGGAAAGAGAGAGTAAGAGAGGGTTGAGAGAGTGAAAAAAGACTGGGAGGAAGAAAGGGAAGGGAAGATTGAGAGAGTGAAAGAGTAAAGAAATGGAATGACTGAAGAGGAGGAGGAAAGACTAACAGAGAGAGAGGGGGACGGAGAGAGAGAGAGAGAGAGAGAGAGAAAGAGAGAGAAAGAGAGAGAGAGAGAGAGAGAGAGAGAAAGAGACTTGGAGGAAGAAAGATATGTTAGGGGACAGAAATGGCTGGAGGAGAGAAGGGATACTGAGTAGAGGAGAAACTGAAAGATAGATAGATAGATAGAGAGAGAAAAACAGACAGACAGACAGACAGAACTGAGGACTAGAAGCACTCTGATAGCATAAGGTCAAACAACTGACATTATTTATTGCACCTCTTTGTGGAATAAATATTTATCCGTAAACCTCCACCCGACCTCTTCGCATGTTTATCCACACTGTGAGCAAATATGCCAAAGTAGGTAACAAGCATTCATAAAGTAAATTGTCAACAAAAGGCTTTATTACTACGAGACAATATATACAATATATGTGTAGACGCAGGAGTGGCTGTGTGGTAAGTGGCTTGCTTACCAACCACATGGTTCCGGGTTCAGTCCTACTGTGTGGTACCATAGCCTCGGGCTGACCAAAACCTTGTGAGTGGATTTGGTAGACGGAAACTGAAAGAAGCCCATCGTCTCTGATGAAGGGATATATAAAATATCCCGGAAACAGCTGTAAGATCTTCTATTTATAAATGTTCTAAAACCTTTACAGCCTTGGTTTTTCATCTCATTCTGAAAAAAAAAAAATTATATATATATACACATGCTGGTATATGACCTATGCTGCACTTCTCATTCGCATAATCACCGAACTTGGAGCTTAACTATAGTCTGTCCATAGCACTTACTCACCATTACCTCTTATTGACACCTTTGAGTCTTATTGACACCATTACCTTATTGACACCTTTGGGTCCTATTGACACCATTACCTCTCATAACCTATATATATATATATATGTGTATGTATATGTTTGTGTGTCTGTGTTGGTACCCACCCCCAACATCGCTTGACAGCCGATGCTGGTGTGTTTACATCCCTGTAACTTAGCAGTTCAGCCTAAGAGACCGATAGAATAAGTACTAGGCTTACAAAGATAGATTCCAAAATTTAAAAACGCGATAAATTCCAAAATTTAAAAAAATGGCGGGAACTTAGTTCCCAACCCAGTATATATATATTATTTTGAGGATACACGTATCTCTTCTCATAAACTATATATATATATAGATAGATAAGTAGATACATACATACATACATACACACACACACACACATATAAACATATACATATATATATCCATATATAAGACTTTCTTTTAATTATCTTTAGCAGTGATGTATCATCAAATATTAGGTCTTTAAAAGAATTTAGAATAACTTTTGTCACATTATTCATCATTAGCAATAATATTTCTTTAATTTCCCACCAGACTTGTAAGGTAAGATCTTGAGTGAGTTTTCCTTGTATGAAATATGAAGAAAACATTGAAATAAAAACTTTACATTGGAACTGCTTAAGCCAAATTACATGTACAACACACACACACACACATATACATATATATAACACATACATATTAATATTAATAATATATACAATATATTAATAATCTTTATATATATTATTTGTATATATATATATATATATGTGTGTATATATATATATATATATATATATATATATGTATATATATA
>NC_068990.1:28853504-28855069 GCF_001194135.2 Octopus bimaculoides | reverse complement strand
TATATATATATATATCCATTTCTTAACACTCATGAGATTACTGATTGTGTGTAGATAGCTTGTGGATGGTATGCGAAATATGAAGAACTATGTCCACTCAACCATTTATTATCGTCATGATAACTAAACTGCGAATGTCAGGGAATATTGTGAAGTGTGAACAAGAATGTCAATGTAACCTTGGTAGCAAAACAGAATTCTAATTATATATATATTTATCGTAGGGATGACATTAAACTGTATCCGGTGTTGAGGTTCCAGTTTGGAAATTCTGGAGCCGTGGGGAGCTTGGAGTTAGCCCCTAATTACCATTATTCCCAGGACCATTCTGTCTTGGAACAGCTGTACCTGTTAGGGCCCTATCTATGGGTTAAACAGATTTCTTTGAAGTAGAAGGGGCTTCTATAATTTAGAAAGATTTCGTAAAGCAACAAAATCTTTTCTTTATTAAGCTGATGTTTAAAGCATATCTTAACAACGGTTCTTACATAATTCCATAATTATTATCTTTATTGTTTTATCTTTTACTTGTTTCAGACTGTGGCCTTGAAAGGTTTTTGATTGAACAAATCGACAACAGGGCTTATTTTTATTTTCAAAGCCTAGTACTTATTCTATTGGTCTCTTTTGCTGAATTGCAAAGTCACAGGATGACATAAACTCAACGACACTTGTCAAGTGGTGTTGCTGGGGGTCAACTTTGCCTTTCATCCGTTTGGGGGTGGTCAATAAAATATGTACCAGCTGAGTACTGGGGTCAATGTAATCAACTTGCCCCATCCCCAGAAACTGCTGGTTTTGTGCCAAAATTTGAAGCCAAGTGGGGGCAGAAATGCATGCACAAATATGTGCCCATGCACATGCACACACACACACATGTGCATGCCCATGTGCATGCACATGCACACACAGACATGCATGCACATACACACTTACACACACTACACAACGACCCCCAACACAATGGTATCTTTGCTTACATGGAATCCACTCTTCCTACTACTCATTTATTTTTCTCCCCCCACCCCCCACCCACCACCTTGACGTTTGCACTAAAGACTCCCAATTACTCCAGCTCACTCAGAGTCTCACATCTCTCACTCATTCCTCGGACTCTTATCTACTCTCTGTACTGCTCTCCGAACTCTCAACAGCTGTTTGGCTATTTCTTGTCCAGCACTGAGGACATCTAGTTAGCCACGCCGCCCCACTCTCTCTCTCCTCTCTCTCCCTCTCTCTTTCGCCTTCTCTGACATCATCTGCAAGGTGACGTCAATGCACACATAACAGCCGACTTCCCCCACCCCCACCCCCACCTCACCCACTGCTTTCATAACAGTCACTGCTGAAACAAAAGTTGAATTGGTTGCTAGCCTGAACTGTCTGCATAAATTAAGTCTTCTCACCAATGCATATCTCCGACTCACATACTGACTCTCCAAAAGTTCTTGAACACCTCTTTACCTTGGAAACTAATCTCTGCTTCCTCCTCATTTCTGCTCATCGTCCCTACTTATCTAACGTCTACCTTGGCTTATATACTTATATAACATTATGGAAAATGC
>NC_068990.1:28852410-28853212 GCF_001194135.2 Octopus bimaculoides | reverse complement strand
TAGGGGCAGCAACACTTTTGAATCAGCTGTAGGCTATAAGCCTATACAGGCTGCATTGAAATCAAATAACAGCGGTTTTAACATTGGGGGACATGGACACTAACCATTAAATGCAACAATCAATATAGTCATTTTGCAATATATTTTTCATGTAGGGTGGGTGGGGCAGAGTATGGCAAACTGAAGGGCCACCCCCAGGTGGCACACACGCTAGCTTCACCACTGTCTATGTACATTTCAGAGAGCACGTATCCAGCGTGAAGAACTTAAGCGAGCTGGTCTAACGGCCCTCCGTGTTTGTTTTCGTTCGGTTTCCTTGTATGTCTCCACTGTCCTGTTTTGGTTCTCAACTTTTGATCCTCCATAAATCCTAAATTCTATTTTAGAATTTATGGGAGCAACTGTCTTTGAACACTCATATTGTCACTGGATGCTCGAAATGAAGAGTAGATAGACAACTGACAACTGATGAAAGGTCCTTTCTCTGTGTTTGCTGTCCTGTTTTTATGTATTTCATGCTATTTGCACAGTTGGTGACGTCCTGTACCCATACATGCATATTTCATTTCATTTTTCATTTTATCTAGTTTCAGCTCATGAGCTGCGGCCATGCTGGGGCACCGCCATTTGGTGTTGCTACACAATTTTACTTCCTGAATTTTACTTCAGGAATTGACATTTGGTGCATGAGAGAGTTTGATGCAGCTGCTCTCATCTGCGCCTCCTGCCGTGAAGTTGGTTCATCTGGGACACCTGACAGGAAGAGGTCCAGCCTTGACTTGAAGACACCAACATCCACCGC
>NC_068990.1:28849211-28852208 GCF_001194135.2 Octopus bimaculoides | reverse complement strand
TTGCAGTATCTTGTCCTACATCTTGATGGCAAATTTGGAGTCCTTGGCACTATGCAATGGCGACCAGTTCTTTTATTTGTGTAACTTTCGATGCCAAAGTTTGGGACAATTCCTTCAAGGATCTTCCAGATGTATATTATGGCATATCTTTCTCGTCTACGCTCTAAGGAATACAGTCTTAATCTCTTGAGTCTTTCCCAATAGCTTATATGCTGCATAGAGGCTATCTTCTTCATGTAGCTTCGTTATTATTATTATTATTATTATTATTATTATTATTATTATTATTATTATATTTGGTGGGAAGGCTAATGAGGATAATGAGGCTAATGATATGTTTAAAGCAATTATGAATTTTTATTGGCTTGAGCTGAGTGGAAGGAAGAGGTAGTTTTACTATGCTTTACTGGTGAGGATTAATTTACAGATGTTAATTATAATAACGAACTTCAACTGTAAATCAACCACCATCAGTCTAGAGGAGGGTGAACATTATGGACTTTCCCTTCCTCCATTACCTAGAACAAATTAAGACAGATAATTAATTACTAATACAACGTAAATATATCATGTGTCTTTCTACGTATGTTTATACATGTCTGTTTGCTCCTGTGGACGCTTGTGTTATTGATGTAAGGTTTGTGTGTGTGTGTGTGTGTGTGTGTGTGTGTGTGTGAATGAGCGAGTGTGTGAGCGAATGAGTATGTGAGTGTGTGTGTGTGTGAATGAGCGAGTGTGTGAGCGAATGAGTATGTGAGTGTTTGTGTGTGTGTATGTGTGTGTGTGTGTGTGTGCGTGCATATGTGTGTGAATGAGCGAGTCTGTGAGCGAATGAGTATGTGAGTGTTTGTGTGTGTGAATGAGGGAAAGCATGAGAAAATGAGTATGTGAGTGTTTGTGTGTGTGTATGTGTGTGTGTGTGTGTGCGTGCATATGTGTGTGAATGAGCGAGTCTGTGAGCGAATGAGTATGTGAGTGTTTATGCGTGTGTGTGTGTGTGTGTATGCACACAGGTTGTGTGTGTGTGTGTGTGTGTGTGTGTGAGAATGAGAGAATCCTGTAGGCGCTGTTACCTCCCTTGACGGTGGCTGCCTGAATAGCTCGGCACACATAACTCTAAGATTCCGACACTCAGCCCTTCCGCTTTGTCATCGTGACGCCAGAGCATGAGGACATGACCTTGCTAAGCTCTTGTACACACACACACACACATGACAGCTAGCAGACATAGAGCAGATATGAGCCAAATACACAGAAGATGAACATGGCCTTCACTTGTAAACACTCCATGATTATTCAGCTTGTGTATACATTTGTAATCTAAAGTAAAGGTATTTAAAAGTTACAGCTTGGTTCTATGAATTCATTGTACACTGTTCCTTTATCGAATGAGACGTTACAGCTTTCTGAACGGAGTCATCACTAGATGATTTCACCTCTTGAGACAACAACCATCTATACCCCTAAAGACTAAGCCACATGCCTTCGCTACACATACAAATCATATGCTTATATTCAATTAAAACTAAAGTTCACGCATCAGTAACATAACCAGAACCATCAGAACAAATCCAAGGTTATACAATAAAGTAGATTTAAATATTTCTACAACCACTGTATGATATAAATGTCATTTCATTAAATGTCAGTTTGTTCAATAGTAATTTAAAACTTCCAGACTATTAACCACGGCTTGTCTTCCATGTTTTTCTCTTTTGCCTTTTTCCTGATTTCAATCATCATTATCTTCAGGTATTCTCTATTCATTTGACTGGTTTTGGAAGATGAAGTTAATAGTCCAGAAATTTTAAATTAATTCACCAATAGCTTTAATTGTAGAAAAATAGGAGATTTTTTAAAAACTGGTTTAGTTATACATTGACTGTAAATAATATCTTGTGCAAGTAAATAGTGCAGAAAATTTTAAATAGACAGCAAGTATGGGTGTATTTTGTGTAACACTGTTGTTATTATACTCATGCGTATATTTACCCACATGTGAATACATACTTAGTGTTAAAGTGGCCAAAAGGATGAAGTTGTTATTGAAGCAAATCAGATCATGGTTGTGAGTTCAAAACAGTTGCCAGTGTTTTGTTGTATTCCTAAACAAGGTCATTTTGTTGTACTTACTTTTAATTTCAAGTATCCTTGAGTTGTAGGCACCAAATATTAAAAAAAAAAACAAAAAAAAACTAGAAAAATATACCCAGAGAACAAAACAAAACAAACAAATCGATCATGGCCGTCTCTCACAACTGAACGTGACATGCTTGCATGCGGCATACATGCTTTTCCATGATTGCTTCATGTAGCAATTAAAGCAAATAGTGCAATGTCAAGACAAGGAGACGTAAACATTCACACATGCACACACACACACACACACACACACACACACATGCATGGGCTCACACATACACATATATATATGGTGGGCTTCTTTCAGTGTCTGTCTGCCAAATCCACAGCTGTCACTAACAAGTGAGCATGATTTGGTGGCCATACAACATGCTTTTGTTAATTGTTTTATGAACCATTTACAGCAATTACACTATGACGAGACATGGAGAAGCAAACACTCTCACTCTTAGACATACACACACACACACACATACACACACACTCCCACGCACACACACACACACACTCTCCCACACACACAGAGTCACACTCCCAGATATGCACACACAAACACACACACACACACACACAGACTCATACACTCCCAGGTATGCATACACACATGCAGATACATACAATCTCTCTTTCACACACACACACTCCCAGGTATGCACACACACATGCACACTCACACACTCTCAGGCATGTGCACACACACACACTCTCTCTCTCTCTTTCTCACACACACACACACAAACACACACAAACACGTGCACATGTAACTCCCAAGCATGAACACACACATACACACACACACACACACACACACATAAACACACACATATATATATATATATATATATATATATATAT
>NC_068990.1:28841073-28848151 GCF_001194135.2 Octopus bimaculoides | reverse complement strand
TATATAAATATACATATACATACATATACATATATATTTATAAAATACATACATACAGCTTCTACTACTTTTTCCTTGCAATGTAAATATTTACTAAAATGTTTTTCAGAAAGTATTTATGCAGCTGGCCTCACAGCTGCAGGGAAAACGCTCACATATACTAACACTGATATAAACATACATATACTTCCTTCTGCAATAAATGTATTTTATTAATCAGCAGCGTAAAGAAACTCTCAAGAGAGTTGAACAGCGGAAGGTCTTCGAAGAAGTCCCATCCAGTCTCTCTCTCTTCAAATTATTTTTATTACCTCCCCTCTTTCAGCTCAGAGCAATAGCAGAGCTGAATTATTATGGAAAGATAACTCTGCTAAAGCAAATTCATCAGTTGCCTCCCTTACAAGTTGCTCTCAAAATCTGGTATATTATTCGCTAGTTTTTCTTTTTCGTGGACCCGTACATTGTATCAAGTGGAGGCGCAGTGGTTAGGGCAGCGGACTCGCGGTCATAGGATCACAGTTTCGATTCCCAGACCGGGCGTTATGAGTGTTTATTGAGCGAAAACACCTAAAGCTCCACGAGGCTCCGGCAGGGGATGGTGGCGAACCCTGCTGTACTCTTCCACCACAACTTTCTCTCACTGTTACTTCCTGTTTCTGTTGTGCCTGTATTTCAAAGGGTCAGCCTTGTCACACTGTATCACGCTGAATATCCCCGAGAACTATGTCAAGGGTACACGTGTCTGTGGAGTGCTCAGCCACTTGCACGTTAATTTCACGTGCAGGCTGTTCTTATTGATCGTAAGCGACGGAGAGCCAACAACATTGTATCAATTGTAGGGAAACAAAATGTGATCTGGTACATAAAATGACGTCAGTGATTAATAAAAAATGTAAATTTGCATTATATAAGCACATACATTGAAGCTCCGACGTCTGGCAACTGACTTAGTAAACACCCACAAAATTATTAACCATCATGTCAACAACCACTTGAACACCTTTTTCAGCACCATGTGTCTAACACATGTGGGCATGCCTACAAAGCCAGAAAACAGCATAGCTCCCATGACTTTCGAAAACCACAATCTTACAGTCATGAGTCCAACACCCTAACCTGGAACCATGTGGTTGGGAAGCAAACTTCTTACCACACAGCCACGCTTATACCTATAGCCATGCCTGTGTCTATATAGTTCCAACTTCTCTCCATTGACCCAGCTTTTAAACCTATACTTAAAGAAGAAATAATGTTGGTTCTCATGATAGTAAAACGCCGACGCTATCACAGTGACTGATGTAAAAACCCAGAATGTGTCCAATGAAACAGTCTCTCACCTAAATTTAAATCATCCTCCAAGTAATTTTCTCATGCTTAAAATAATTATTTTTCCCCATTGTTTGAGCATTAACACCTTTTGGCTGCCTTTAGCTTTACAAATGTATGTAATAAATATTTTTCCCCACGTAATATCATTTCGCTTTTGAAATTAGCATATAAATAGCATCAATGAAACGATGTAAACTGCTAAACAACTCAAAGAAATGGCGAGGACATTCGACTAGGAATCTGAAGACAATACATCAATGTATGTAGTGAGACAATAGATAAATACATAATGCATTATACATAATACATTGATGTATATTACGTAATGCATAAATGCATGACGGACAAATGCATAATGCATAAATACATAATGCTTACATAAATGTATAATACATAATATTCCCGTGCACACACGCATACACACAGACAGACATACAAATATAAAATACACATGTAAATGTATAGTAGATAATATGTGTGTGTGCGTGTGTGTATATATATATATATATATATATATATATATATGCATATTGTTGTTGGCACTCCGTCGATTACGACGTCGAGGGTTCGAGTTGATCCAATCAACGGAACAGCCTGCTCGTGAAATTAACATGCAAGTGGTTGAGCACTCCACAGACACGTGTACCCTTATGTGTTTAACTACATAAAGGTCACCAACTGCCTACCCTGAGTGATTACTGATGGCACGTGCCTTATATACATATGTGTATATACGACAGGCTTCTTTTAGTTTCCGTCAACCAAATCCACTGACAAGGCTTTGGCTGACCTGAGGCCATAGCAGAAGACACTCGTCCAACATGCCACACAGTGGGACTGAACCCGGGACCATCGGTACATGGGCACAGCCTTAGATTTACGAGAGAAATAACGGCCAGGAAAATAATAACAAGGTTTATAAGTGATGTGAAATCGCCAATCAAAAATGGAAAAGATGTCAGGAACGCAACCCAGTCGGGTTCTACCAAATTTCCTTATCCACTTGAACAGCTTATCAAGGGAGATAAGCGGACTTCTTTAGGAAAGAGTTACTTTTCTTGAAGTAATTTTACAGAAGTAGTTAGAACGACACAAATTTATTTTCTTAGATCACATAAACGAATTTGTTTCGCAAAAGGTTTTACGAACCGAATACGATATCAAATAACATTTCAATTAAGGTAAAGTAATAACGTTTATTTTGATATAAATACAAAAACTTTAAAAAATTTACAAGATACAGATATTAATGGTTTCAAATTTTGGCATAAAGCCAGCAATTTCAGCGGTGGAGTGGGCTGGAAAGTTAATTACATCGACTCCAGTACTCAACTGGCATTTATTTTATCGATCCCGAAAAGATGAAATGCGAAGTCGACTTCGGTGGTATAATGATCGTTTCTACTCTAGGTACAAGGTTTGAAATTTTGAGGGAGTTTGGCATCCTTAATTCTTTCTAGTATAAGTTCAAGTCCTGAATTTTTTGGGGAAGGGGTTAGTACTTATTTTATACACTCCTAAAAACTGAAAGCAAAGTCGATCTCGGTGGAATTTGAACTCAGAACGTAAAGATGGTCTAAATGTCACTAAGTGTTTTGTCTGCCGAACTAAAGCTTGTGCCAGCTCATATCACCCCCAAAAGGACAAACAAAAAATATATTAATAAATAATTAAAAAAAAAAGACTTTTAAGACAGCCAAAATCGAAACTGAATATTATTGGAAAAAAAAATAAAGAAGATTAGAAAGAGGACTCCAAAATAAATAAATTCTACATTAATCCTTGCAAAATAAAAATTTTTACAAGGATTAATGTAGAATTTATTTATTTTGGAATTGTTATGATTTATGAAGTCTTTAGATGAATGACTTTGAATAGAAAGGAAAGTTTTCACTGAATTTCCCGATTAGAAAATAAATACAAAATGAGAATGGAAAAAGAAGTTTTTGCTTTTGGTAAATGTTTCTTTCTTTCTTTCCATGCTTCCATAAGTCAGAGGAAAATTCGATTTCAACGAATTCCGGTGTGCCTCTGATATCAAAAACAGTAGTAATGTAAGTAGCAACGCACTTATTTCGGAAAGCAAGAACAATTTAATCAATCAAGCATTTCCTTCTTTCTACCGAAAAGGAATAAACGTTGGATCAATCATTATCTGCTTAAATTTACCCGAAAAAAAAAAAAAAAAGAAAAACAGCAAGGGGAGGCAACTCTTTATTTAACAATGAATTTTGTTTCTATTTCAAATAATTAAAACACGCAAGAGGGCGACAGCGAGCTGGTAGAATCGTTAGCACTCCGGGCGAAATGTTTGCGGTATTTCGTCTGCCTTTTCGTTCTGAGTTCAAATTCCGCCGAGGTCGACTTTGCCTTTCATCCTTTTGGGGTCGATAAATCAAGTACTAGTTACGCACTGGAGTCGATGTTATCGACTTAGTCCCTTTGTCTGTCCTTGTTTGTCCCCTCTATGTTTAGCCCCTTGTGGGCAATAAAGAAATAAGAATGATAAGTCCTGGGGTTGATTTGTTCAACTAAAACTCTTAAGGCGGTGCTCCAGCAAGGTCGCAGTCAAATGACTGAAACAAGCCAAAGAATGAAAGAATAAAAGATAAGTCTCAACATCATCGTGAACCAACAATGGAGGCCTTGACATGGTCATTGGACCTGCTAGAAATATCCACTAAATCCCATCTCAAGTCATACTCAACCAGTCTCCATATAGAAGGATACATTGAATAATGTAATCCCTGATATATATAAACTACAATTTTTTTCTTAGACTGTTTTATTAGTATTGGTACTAAGCTAACTATTTTAGTAGTCATGGTCAGGCTGGAGCACTACATTAATAATATAAAGAGCAGATTGTATTGAACCAATTGTATTATGATCACAACCTGCTATTTATGAATTTATAAATATTTATCTTAGTTCAGACCAAATGTTTATAAAAATTTACTTATAACAGTTTTAATGCTTGGAAAATAGTAAGAAGGAAGAGGAAGAAGAAGAAAGGAAGAAGGAGGAGACGAAGAAGAAAGCTAGGAGTAGGAGGAAGAGAAGAAAAAGAAAGGGACGAGGCTAGGAGTAGGAAGAGAAGAATGTTAGGAGAAGGAAGAGGAGAAAAGTAGAAGGTCAGAAGAAGAAGAAAGAGGAGGAGAGGAGGAGGTTTGAAGGAAGAGGAGGTGAGGGGGAGGTTAGGAGGAGGAGGTTAAGAGGAGGAGGTTAGGAGGAGGAGGTTAGGAGGAGGAGGAGGAGGTTAGGAAGAGGAGGTTAGGAGAACAAGTGTAGGAGCTGGAGGAGAAGTAAGAAGAAGAAGAAGAAACTAAAGTATAATCAAGCATAAAGAGCGGACCCTAGCCCTACCGACCCCCTCAGCTACGCTAGTGTATGAATATATATGTATGTATGTGTGTATTTGTGTTTGTCTCCACTGCTGCTTGACACATATGCTGGTTTGTTTACATCCTCACAACTTAGTGGTTCAGCAAGAAAAAAACAAAACAAAAAAAAAGCAAAGCAGTCCCGAGATTGGTTTGTTTGACTAAACCCTTCTGGGCAGTACTCCAGCATGGCCACAGTCCAATGACTGAAACAAGTGAAAGATGAAAGATGAAACATTTTCCCCAACACTGTAGCTTGATTGTTTAAGGCACAATTTGCACAATTGCATTTGGAGCATGAAAATACGAAGATCAATAATTATTGAATAAGATTCAAGCCATCATTCACTCAGAAATGCAGTCCAGAATCCAACTAAAAGTCATTGTGGGAAGAAGATCTGAATTACTTTAGGTTTGCTTAAATCTTATACAGGAGAACAAGAAAATTCTGTAATAAACTGTTTGCTGTATGTAAATCGTCTCATAATGAATGGTCTAAGAATTGTTATTTCCACTGATCTTAGAAAGGAGACATTATATGCATTGCTTTACAGATGAACATTTGTGTTGAGAGGATCCTATGGCTTGCGTGTTATATTATATTCTGACCTGGCTTATGTCTGATATTACAAATCTAGTGTTCAATTGTGAAATAAGCTTCAGATGTCTGAATTAGATAGGACCCCAAAGAACCTTTATGGTCATATTAAATTTCCTTCGTATCCATGGTAAGTGGTTGTATCTCATCTATTATACTGAAACATCAAGGACTTTATCATGATTGTGGACCAACCGCAATAATGATTACTATGTGATATATAGATTTAATAACTCCCAGTGTGTTACCATAATCTCTAACTGATATCCTTGACATGATATTCTTGAAATGATATCCTTGTAAAAATTGTTTCATATAATGACCCCTAATATTTCAGCTGTGAAAGGCAGTGGACTGGCAGAAATGTTAGCACGCCGGGCGAAATGTTTAGCGGTATTTCGTCTGCCTTTACGTTCTGTGTTCAAATTCTGCCGAGATTGACTTTGTCTTTCATCCTTTCGGGATCGATTAAATAAGTACCAGTTTCGCATTGAGGTTGATGTAATCGACTTAATCCCTTTGTCTGTCCTTGTTTGTTCCCCCTCTATGTTTAGACCCTTGTGGGCAATAAAGAAATAAGAAATAAGAAACATTAGCATGCCGGGTGAAATGCTTAGCGGTATTTCATACACACACACAATATATATATACACACACAATATACACACACAAATAATATATATATATATATATATATATATATATATATATATATATATATATATATATATACACATACACAACACAACACACACACACACACACACACACATGATGGGCTTTTTACAGTTTCTATTTATCAAATTTATTCACAAGGCTTTGGTCAGCCTGGGGCTATAGTACAAGACACTTGCCCAAGGTACCACACAATGGGACTGAACCTGGAACCATGTGGTTGCGAAACAAGCTTCTTACCACACGGCCATGCCTGAAATATTAGGGAAAGGTTTTAATTTGAATCACTTCAAAAAAGGGAATTTGCATTATAGAACCAGGGATAGCTCCTGGTGACTTGGTATCAAAAGGATCCACAAGGATATTAGGTATATTCATCAGGTTTTAATAAGCTCAAAGATTAGTTACAGCTCAACCCCAATAAATAATACCTTCTATGGTAAGTTATCTCAATTGAATCTCAAGTAAGATGATTCAGTCAAAGATCAGTGTAATAATGGTAAATTGAATCCTGTTTTTGTCTTGAAATTGCAATTATAAATTATCTTCTTAGACTGTCAAAACTTGTGATGGATTCCTGTAATAGCATAATAGGAAATTTTCTTGTTTTCTTTCCTTTTTTTTAAAATTTCTTTTTTTTTTTTGTTAAAACCAGTGAAATTCCTCAACTGGAATGACCTATCTCTCTCTCAAAAAGCATTTCTCTCAAAAAGTATTACAAAAGTATTGAATCTCGATCAATTTGAAACAAATTCAATAAGAGAGACAGATAGAAAAAGAGAGTGGGGGGGGGGAAAGAGTTAGGTGGGGGAGTGGAAAAAATAATTAAAATTCCAGATTAAATGAAAAATGGTGGTTGTGGAACTGTAAATTCCATAGACACTACTGACCAGCCATTATTTGTTACAAGATCTGAAAGAATTGCAAAAAATCTAAATCATCAAATCCATTATTTTGTTATATTTAATTGAATGTTAAATGTTGATTTTAATGTATTTTTCTGAATGACTTTGAAGGTGTTCTTTGATTACAAACATATTTCAATACTCCGTGATAGAAGCAATGATAATAACATAGATTGAGAATTTAATTA
>NC_068990.1:28839762-28840858 GCF_001194135.2 Octopus bimaculoides | reverse complement strand
ACATGCATGCATACATACACACAGACTGAAAGATATAAAGATCACACATGCAGACTAGTTCGGAATATACACCTTCATACTTACATGCATATATGTATAAATATATATATATACACACACACATAGATAGATGCATATGTACATGCTCGTATAAATTATGCATATACACATGCACACACATATACACATACACATGTATATGTTCAATATATCTATCTATCTATCTATCTATCTATCTATCTATGTGTGTGTGTGTATATATATATATATATGTATATATATATATATATATATATACGTACATACATATATGCATATGTACATGCATGCACACACACACACATACTGTATATGTACAGTATATATGTATGTGTGTACACAGGTTCAAAATTAATGCACAAGTGCATCTCATAAAATTAGAATCTTAAGAAAAAGACGATGAATATTCTAAAAGTTATTAATTTGAAGCATAAAATAACAATAGCTGTGACAGTAAATGCTTCATATTAGACTGTTAGACTGTGAACCAGCTCACTATTTTCTAGATTTATTAACTGTGGAGATTTACAGTACAAATACACCTAAGAATACATGCAAATGTGTGAATTCTGGTGTGAGACAACATGGTTTAAAGGTTAGGGTGTTGCACTCACGGTTATGTAGTTGGGGTTTCTTTTCTTGGTTTGGGTAGTGTATGGTGTTCTTGAGACAAAATTTTAGTCTCATGTTGCTCTGTGGTCAGTTACACAAGACACTTACCACACAGCCACACCTAAGTATATATTTATTCATTTAAAAAGAATATCTTTTGATGAAGTAGAATTTCTGTCTCAGCAGAATCTGACTTTTCCATACATTTCTTTCTGTTTACACATCACAACCGTCTCACAAACCTGCGTTCATGGGGAGTGCTTTGCACTCTGATGGTTGAGGTTGTTTTTATGGAAGACCAGCAGTCACTCATGCATACCAGCCTTCTCTCTCCACGCTATTGATGTTATCCAAAAGAAAGGCAAAGGCCAATACAGCTTGGCACCAGTGACATCGCAACTCATTTCTACAGCTGAGTGAACTGAAGGAATGTGAAATAAAGTGT
>NC_068990.1:28828954-28833954 GCF_001194135.2 Octopus bimaculoides | reverse complement strand
TGGTGAGCTGGCAAAAATCATTTGAAAGCCAAGCAACATGTTTGTTGCAATTTCATCTGTCATTTAAATTCCACCAAGGTCGACTTTTGGTGGGATGAGTAAAGTAAGTACCAGCTGAATACTGGGGGTTGATGTAACTGACTTAGTCGCTCCTCTGAAATTGCTGGCCTTGTGCCAATATGTGAAACCATTATTATTATTATTTTATGTTTGACTTTTGCTTTGCTGCCGACAAATTTTTCTGCTTTTAAAAAGAAAAAAGGATTTTATCCTTTATATCGATACTGTTCAGTATCTATGCATTGAATAAAATTTATTTTTCTACTTGTTCTATATATATATATATATATATATATATATATATATATATATATATATATATATATATATATATATATATATACATACATATATATACATATGCATGTATATATATATGTATGTATGTATGTATATACATACATACATACATACATATATATACATAGATATATATGATGAGCTTCTTTCAGTTTCCATCTACCAAATCCACTCACAAGGCTTTGGTTGGCCTAGGGCCGTAGTAAAAGACATCCAAGGTGCCGCACAGTGGGACTGAACCAGAAACAATGTGGTTGGTAAGTAAACCTCTTACCACAGAGCCACATTTGCACTGCTCAAAAACGAACTCATCAAACTCCAGGCTATTTCTAGACATCATACGACTTTAAACTGACTTAATCATTGTTTTAGAGTGTGAATTGTTAGATATGAAAACAAATTACAACTCGATTATATCATACTACTGCAAGAACAAAAGTATTTTAAAGAAAATTTACCAATTTTGGTGGTATAAAGCACGCCTAGAACATATGCTTTACACCTGCTCTGAACGTGTTGTAAGTTGAATGGGAAGTCTGTATCTAGTAGCCTTGTCTTTATGCTTTGTCACTGTTGATATTGCAGAAAATAACTGGGTATAGTACAGTCTGGTTCACCAGAGAAAAGCGTAATTTTGTTTCTAATGTTATTTTCAAGTATTAACTTCATCTCTTTCATGTTTGATGAATTAAATACATTTATGTTTGAACACACTGAAATGTGGGTAGACCTTCAACAGCAGAAATAGTTCTGAGAGAAATTTCTCCTCCCAGACGACATGTATCAAAACATGCTGGGCTGTAAGCAATGTCATTGGATCATAAGACACATGAATTTCTGCGTCCTTATGCTTCATCAACGATGAACACCACATCTGTTGTTCACAGCACAATAAGAATGAATTTGTTCTTGTATTAGAACTGTAAATGGTTTTGTTGCTCTGTTGATGTTGCAGAAAATAACTGAATACAGTACAGTCTTGTTCACCAGAAAGAAGCATTGTTTAACTTCATATCTTTCATGTTTGAGCACACTGAAATGTGGGTGGACCTCCAGGGGCAGAAATAGTTCTGAGGGAAATTTCTCCTCCCAGACGATATGTGTCAAAACACTGGGCTGTAAATGATATCACTGGATTATAAGACACATGCATTTTTGCGTCCTTTCACTTCGTCAATTATGAACATCAAATCTGTCATTCACAGCGCAATTAGAACGAATGTGATTTTATATTAGAACTGCATATGGTACATTTGCTGATGTGTATAAAGCGTGGTCAACATAGAATTGAATAAAGTCATATGAAGCAGCAGTGAATGAAATATATTCATGAGAAGTCATATTGAACATACTCAAGCACACTCAGACATGTTATATATAACTTAAGAGAAATATACTTTATTCAACATGGCTTCTTGCAATTCTATTCATTTGATGAATTGGTTTATGCGATTAGAAAATAAATTAAAATGGTAAAAGATGTTTTGCACTAGGCTTATTGTTCATCATTTGGTTAGTTCACGCAAAAGTTACTCTACAATCAGAAAAGAGAAAGATTTTTGGAATTATCCTTATGGATATTTTGATAAATGACTAACAATCTTTTATTGAAGGCAGCACCAAAATTAGCTCATTTCGTTGATAACTTTCATCATCATCATCATCGTCATCGTTGTTGTCGTTGTCATCGTCGACATTGTCATCATCATCATCATCATCATCATCATCATCATCATCATCATCGTTATCATCATCATCGTCATCGTTGCCACCATCACCACTGCTGTCACTACCACTGCTGCCATCACCATCATCATCATCACCATCGTCATCGTTGTTGTCGTTGTCATCGTCGACATTGTCATCATCATCATCACCATCGTCGTGGTCATCATCATTTAACAACCACTTTCCCAACCTGTTTAGTTGACCAATAATGGTAAATGAGAACTCACTTGGATGTAATAAACCATACAACTCATGACAGCATAAAAAAAAAATTGTTAAGGGGGTCCTGGAAAGTTCCTGGCTTTATGGGTATCGCGAAAGGCTTGGTTGGAAATTCAACCTTCCGAGTTCTTTTACAGGGCTTAGAAAAACTGAAGGACTCCTGCAATAACTGTGAATCTGAGAAGGGAATATGTTGAATAAAATCATAATTAACTGATCCTCCTGTATTTTCTTTTTACTCAAAGACAGGAACTTTTCAGCATCCCCTTGTAAAATGAAGATGATGACAGCAATGACGATGATAATGATGATGATGTTGATGATGACGGTGATGACGATGATGATCATAGATTAGTGACTTGCATCTATTTACTCGACCGGCTACTTAAATGTCACAGGTTTAATCCATTCAGAGTTTCATTAGCCGAGCATTGGTTATCCAAGTAATTTCAAGACAACGAGCAAGCCTGACCTAGGGCAAACGAACAACAACAACAACAGCAACAACAACACAACAAAAACAGCAACAACAAGGCAGGATTTTATTATACCCAATTAAAAATTCTTGACTTTGTGTATGGAACTTTTTGATTAGCAGATAATATCTTATATTTTAATTATTTCGTTTTTTTTAGAAACTTCCTTATTTTTAAATTAAAAGCAAATATGCTATTATAGATTTATTTGTAAATCAGATTACATAGAAAAATTGGTTATAGCTTTCTGTTTTTTTTTTTATTATTATTATTATTATTATTATTATTTTTATTATATCTGTCAGATTGTATTATTAATATACTCATTAAAAAGACATGGCTTTGCGGTGAAGAAGAATGCTTCGTAACCATATGGCTCACAGTTCCATGGTAGAGCTCAGAGCCAGGGACAAGTGTCGTCTATCATAATCTTGGGCCAACCAATGCCTTTTCAGCAGAATTTAGTAAACAGAGACAGCGAGGAAGCTTGCAGAATGCTCGCTGAAAAGAATCCTTTTTCTTCATACGTAATAACACGATGCAGAAATGGTTTGCTTTTGTGCCATGACAGCAAGGAAAGGTAAGTGTCAAGATAACGGATCATATGGTGTTCGTTCAGTTTGTGTGGTACCCACTTGTCCAGCTTCTTTACCTCACCGATTTGTTTCACATGGTCCACTACAATTGGAATCGAAACATCAAACCTTGCTGCTAACTTATGCATAGTTTGAGATGTATCTGCTCCCACTACAGTTTTTCATACATAGTGTATCTAAGACTACAGTATCCTATGTGTTATTTCCTTTTAAAATTAGCAGCATGTGATTTGAGGGAGATTTAGCTATTACTAGCAGGTCAAGCTATAACTTAAAGTAGCATAGGAGCCAGTAATCTGATAAGGATGTTTTAATCACATAAATAATCTTTCTGAAAAGAGAAGGCAAATAGGGGTTACACTAACTCTTACTCCAATTAGTATGGTGTCAAATATAGATATTGATATATTATACAATGCTTTTAGCCTCTGGCATAACCAATATTGATAAACCTTAGTCATTACAATATTCTTCAAAATTTGTGGTTATCTTTTGGAATGGGAACAGCAGAGTGAATAAGGGAACCAAAAAAAAAAATAAATAAAATACAATAAAATAAAATAAAATAAAATAAAATAGTAAAAATGACACAGAGGGGACAAACAAGGACAGACAAATGGATTAAGTCAATTATATCGACTGCAATACGTAACTGGTACTTATTTAATCGACTCTGAAAGGATGAAAAGCAAAGTCGACCTTGGTGGAAATTGAATTCAGAAAGTAATGGCAGACAAAATATTTGTAAGTATTTCGCCCTGCGTGCTAACGTTTCTTATTTCTTTACTGCCCACAAGGGGCTACACACAGAGGGGACAAACAAGGACAGACAAACGGATTAAGTCGAGTATAACGACTCCAGTGCATAACTGGTACTTATTTAATCGACCCTGAAAGGATGAAAGGCAAAGTTGACCTTAGCGGAATTTGAACTCAGAACGTAGCGGTAGACGAAATACCACTAAGCATTTCGCCCAGCATTCTAATGTTTCTGCTAGCTCGCTGCCAGCAAATACGATGTTTCTATCTCGATGTTCTCTTTCTACCTAATATATACAGTGTCATTTGACAGCGGAATCACTTCAAGAATTATTCATTGCCTTCCATGAAATTGTCTGAAGAATTTTTAAGAATGCAAAAAAAAAAAATAGCAATAAAAAAAGAAAGAAAGACAGAAAGAAAGAAAGAAAAGAAAGGTTGTTGTTGGCAGAAGTAATTAAGGAAGAAGAAAGAATTGGTGTTAGTATTTCACAAGGATCTTCATTGCACCATCTTCAGATATATATCGAAAGAAGAGATGGATGTTGTGGAAAATGAAGCACGAGAACTGGATGTTTGTTGTTTCACTTTGTTTTGCTTTGGTTTTTGTTTTTTTGTGGGTTGTTTTTGTTTTGTTTTGTCTTTCGTACTTGTAATAGTTGAAGATGATGCTGTTACAATTGTTGCTGTTTACCATGTATTTTATATTGTTTGAAATTATATTTGAAACAATGTTAACATTGTTATGAAATTGTTGAGGACCGAAGCAAAATAACATATACAGTATAAATACATCAATATATACGCATATGTATATATATATTTATGTATGTATATATATAGATGTATATTTGTATAT
>NC_068990.1:28823745-28828636 GCF_001194135.2 Octopus bimaculoides | reverse complement strand
ATATATATATATGTATGTATGTATGTATGTATGTATATATGTATACACACACGTACGTATATGTTTACGCACACATGTGTTAGATAAAATTAAGTAGCAGCCACATATGTATACGAGAATGTACATATATACATATATATACTCGTACACATGCACACACATGCATCCACATACATTTACATGCATACATACACATGTGTGGTGTGTATATATATTTGTCCATACTTATATACATGTCTACTTAAATACACACACACATATATATATATATGTATATATACATATACATACATGCAAACACATACACACATACATGCACACACACATGCAACAAACTCAATATATAAATGTTTAATATTGATACTTTTTGTACTCCAGCAATGAAGAGCTTTGTTTCTTTATTAGCAACCGACTCTCTCTCTCAACAGAAATAATTTAAATAATTAAAAACGAAATATAACATGCATACACATATATACAGACTGGAATACATATGTATATACATACATACGTACATACTTACATACATACGTACATACTTAGGTACCTACCTACATACAGATGTATGTACATACATACGTACAGACATATTTATTTAATACTATGTACGCACAGACGTAATTACACACATCATACATATGTATACATACAGTTATACATGCTTGCTCTCGTATATACATGCATACATACATACATACATACGTATGTACGTCCATTCAACCATCTATACATGCATACATCTATACATACATACATGCATGCATGCATACATGTATACATACATTCATGTATACATGCATACATGTATACATACATACATGTATACATGCATACATACATACATACATGCTTATACACATATGTCTATACATATATATATGTATACATCCATAAATGCATACACACACATATACATACATGCTTATAAACATATGTCCATATACACATACATACATACATACGTACATACATACATGCACACATACATACATGCATACATACATGCATAAATACATGCATACATGCATACATACATACATACATGCACACATACAAACATATGTTCATGCATACATGTGTATATACATACATATATATATGCAGGGCTATTAACATTGAGGACTATACTTTGGTAAATTTCTAATTAGAATAATTGTAATAATTATGAAGACATACTATAATGAGTCTGTGCATATGTAACAGCTTGCGTATATACTTATGGACAGATAGAAGGATGGTCGGAGAGAGAGAAGGAATGATGCATGGATGGACGGATGGGTGGATGGTCGGGTAGGTGGGTGGGTGGGTGGTGTGCACACATGAACATTCTGAGGGACATACAGCAGAGGGAGAGGGGTAGGGAGAGGGGGAAATAGGGGAAGGGATGGAGGGGTGATAGCGTGATTGTGATGATGGTTCTTGTAATACCTAATTGGATGTAGTTTATATTGTATGATTAGATTTAATTGCTGTAGCTAATTTCTTCATGATAGATTAGAGATGGAGAAGTAAACAGAGAGAGAGAAAGGGAGAGAGAGAGAGAGAAAAAGAGAGAGAAGGAAAGGTGAAAAAGAGAGAGAAAGGAAGAGAGGAGAGAAAAAGGGTAAAGGAGAGAGTGAAAGAGAGAGAGAAATAAAGTGAAAGAAGGGTGAAAGAGGGAGAGAAAGGAAGTGTATGTGTGTGTATGTGTATGTGTGTGTGTGTGTGTGAGAGAGAGAGAGAGAGAGATAAAGAGACAAAGAAAGGAGGTTTGAGTCCCCCCAGAGTGTGGGATACATCCAACCGTTTTTTGTTTATGTCAATGTTAAGAGAGTATGAGTAGGAAAGAAGAGCCAAAGATTAAGAGTTTGCTTAACACAGCGATGTTAGACATTAAAAAATACATACATTGCGCCTCCACTGTCTTCATATACAGTAAAAGAGCAGGTACTATATATTAGACACTCTATATAATATTGTAAAATTGACACCATTTTATTTGTTTTCATATTGTTGTTGGCGCTCCATCGCTTACGACGTCGAGGGTTCCAGTTGATCCAATCAACGGAACAGCCTGCTCGTGAAATTAACATGCAAGTGGCTGAGCACTCCACAGACACGTGTACCCTTAACGTAGTTCTCGGGGATATTCAGCGTGACACAGTGTGACAAGGCTGACCCTTTGAATTACAGGCACAACAGAAACAGGAAGTAAGAGTGAGAGAAAGTTGTGGTGAAAGAGTACAGCAGGGTTCGCCACCATCCCCTGCCGGAGCCTCATGGAGCTTTAGGTGTTTTCGCTCAATAAACACTCACAACGCCTGGTCTGGGAATCGAAACCGCGATCCTATGACCGCGAGTCCACTGCCCTAACCACTGGGCCATTGCACCTCCACTGTCTTCATATATAGTACCATTAAATAAACACCATGAATTGCCTTTTCTATAATATATTGCTGTAGAATCAGCACCATATATTAAACCATTCTATGCAATACTGTAGAATTGGTTCTATATTTTGGCATTCCAGTATAACACTATAAAATAGATGTAATTATATTTAATGAAATTTTTCAAAGTTAATTTCTATATTAGATAATTAGTTAACAGTTACAAAATGTAATTAAACAGTTGTAATTTTATAAACAGCCTTGCCTTGTAGAGTGAAAGAGAAATTGAGTTCTTGGAGAGAAGGGTTTGTTCATATGGTTCTTGTATGTTAAGTAAAGCAAATTAACTTTTCTCTGATGAAGTGGAACTGTTCGAAGCATTTGTTTCAGTTTCTATTTCATCTCTTTGGCACACTGGCATCGATATTCCTGTTCTGTTTCCATTGCCAATCTAATTCATGCTGATTAATTATTAATCTCTGCCAAATGTAGTGAACCTTCTTAATGTTGCAAGTTTCTTTCGCATACATCAGTAATGCCCTCCAGGCATGAATGCCACAACTTCCATTTCTCATACACCATCTTCCACTTAAAAATCTCAGGCTCCGTGCCAATGTGAAGAAAGCAAAAGGAAGCAATCTCAGAAACAATATAACAGAATAACAGTGTAAAAGAATATCAATATAACAGAATTACAGTATATCTATCCACATTCATGAAAGAGGGGGTCGGTTCCAAAAAAAAAAAGTGATAAATGAATCAGTGATAAACAAATCACTTCCACACAATTTGCGCATGGAACAAATAGTAAATTCCTTGATACAAAATTTGTGGTCCACAGCAGTAAAGCATCCACATTTGCATATTTTTTTGATAGGTACAAGTGTGACTGTGTGGTAAGAAGTTTGCTTCCCAACCTCATGGTTACAGGTTCAGTTTCACTGTGTGGCACCTTGGGTAAGTGTCTTCTACTATAGCTTTGAGCTCACCAGTCTTGTGAATGGATTTGGTGGACATAAACCTAAAGAGGCCTATTGTTTATATCTATCTATCTGTCAGTCTGTCTGTCTGTCTGGCTGGCTGTCTATCTGTTTATCTTTCTATCTGTCTGTATGTCTGTCTATTTATCTATCTGTCTGTCTGTCAGTCTATCCATGTGTCTATCTATCTATCTATCTGTCTGTCTGTCTGTTCACCCGTCATCATCATCATCATCATCATCATTTAACGTCTGCTTTCCATGCTAGCATGGGTTGGACGATTTGACTGGGGACTGGCGAACCAGATGGCTACACCAGACTCCGATCTGATCTGGCAGAGTTTCTACAGCTGATCAGATTGGAGTCAGTTTAATATATAATAACAGTGTTATAGAATTGTCTACAGAAAAAGAAGGCAATGTATATTTGTTTAGAATATTCTGGAATCTTGTCTGTTAGTGTAGCATTTCTATGGAAAAATAAGTTGGAAATATTTGCTTTCTATGTTTAGAATATTATGCAAAGTTATACTGAAACAAAAACAAACAAAAAAATGGAAGAAAAATTAGCTTTGGTAAGAGATTTTCATGATACTGTCATAGCGTGAGTAATGATGACAAAGTTTGTGTGAGTGTGTGTGTGTGTGTGTGTGTGTGTCAGAGAGAGAGAGAGAGAGAGAGAGAGAGAGAGAGAGAGAGAGACGGAGAGAAGGAAGGAGAGAAAGGGAGAGAGAGAAAGCTGCATATACAGGCTGGTTGAGTAGTTATAGGAAAAAAAAAAATGAATGGTCACAGAATACATAGATGTGTCTTAATTATAGACAGATATGGAAATCTATTGAGACAAACACACACACACACACACACACACACACAGAGCCAGACACACAGACACTCAGACAAACAGACACACACACACACACGAATACATACATTCATTCACACATGCAAATACACATGAATGTACACACAAACAAATATACATAAAAACACACACACAAACACAGGCATGCATTAAAAAAACTCATACACACACACACACACACATACACACACACACACACATTCGTATGTAGACACACTCAGAGACACATACATGTGCATATACACACGCACTTATAATGCCAATGAAAAAAAAATACCCACAATTTGAATTTGAATTTGTAAGAAAAAGTGAAAAAAAAAAATATAAATTTACCATGCCGGCAAAACAAACAAAAAAACCCCCCAAAAACCAAAACAAATCATAACAAAACATGGAAACTCATTTCTTATTAAAACAATGATATAAACAAACAATCAGATTGTTGAAAACTTTTAGAAGAACTGTCCAAAAAGAAAATTTAAAAAAAATCACCACCATCACCATCATCATCATCATCATCATCATCATCATCATCACCATCATCATCATCATCATCACCATCATCATCATCATCATCTCCACCTGCACTACCGCCTTCGCCACCATCATACACACCATCACCATCACCATCTACACCACCGCCACCATCATCACCACCACCGTCACCAGCACCACTAC
>NC_068990.1:28821772-28823540 GCF_001194135.2 Octopus bimaculoides | reverse complement strand
CAAATACCACCACCACCATCACCACAACTATCACCATCACTGCTGCTGCCACCACCACCACCACCACTGCCGCCGCCACCACCACGACCATCTTCAAAACGAATACTAGCACCAGCACCACCACCACCTCTACTTTGAATTGCTGTGCATGGGAGCAAATGATTTAAGAGGAATGGTCCATTATCTTGCTTCTGTTTTTTCTTTCCACATGTCTGGTCTCTTCCAGTGGTGACACTCTTTTTGGAGTTCTTCACAAGTCTGGAGTTTTGTTGATTAAATCAGGTTCCCCATCATTTCATCACATCTTTGTCTCGACCAACGAATGGGAGTTTCCATTAAATATTTTATTTTCATGTCTATGTTTCGTTTCAGTGTTGTCTTTTTTCTTTCTGTTTAGTAACATCATCATCATCATCATCATCATCATCATCATCATCATCATCATCGCTATCAACATCATCATCATCGTCGTTGTTGCTGTTGTCATCATCATCATAGTCATCATTGTCGTCATCATCATCATCATCATAACGATCATTGTCATCGTTGCCATTCTCACCATCATCGTCATCGTCATCATTGTCATCATCATCATTCTCATCACCATTGTCATCATTGTCATCATTGTCATCCTCATCATTGTCATCATCATCATCATCATCATCATCGTCATCATCATTATCACGATCATGATCACCATCATCATCATCGTCATCATGATACCTATTAGACAGGCATCAGAACCAGCTGAGCAGCATTGTAGGCCCTGCAGAAAAATCAATGCACTGGGCCCTATAAGTATTCATTTATTGACAGAAAGCTACAGCATAAATAAAACAGAATTGGGCCCCTAAATACACATACCCTCCCCTGCTGCATAACCATCCAGAGTACCCATTACTTTAAAGCAGCCCTGATAGAGTACCGTATATTCTCTTTTCTATATTGCTGGTACTGTGTACCAGATGTTCTTTATAAAACTGTAAAACTGATATCCTTTATAACACTATAAAATAGATGCAATATATTTAATGAAATTCTTCAAAGTTAATTTCTATATTAGATAATTAGTTAACAGTTACAAAATGTAATTAAACAGTTGTAATTTTATAAACAGCCTTGCCTTGTAGAGTGAAAGAGAGATTGAGTTCTTGGAGAGAAGGGTTTGTTCATATGGTTCTTGTATGTTAAGTAAAGCAAATTAACTTTTCTCTGATGAAGTGGAACTGTTCGAAGCATTTGTTTCAGTTTCTATTTCATCTCTTTGGCACACTGGCATCGATATTCCTGTTCTGTTTCCATTGCCAATCTAATTCATGCTGATTAATTATTAACATCTGCCAAAATTCTAGTGACTATATGTATATATGAGTTGAATAAAATGAGACAACAAAGCCAAGGCAATGGGAGATTTCTAGGACATTCATATAAAGAGCAGGGTAGTCTTACAGCTGTTTCAGGGACATAAAGGATATCCCATCATCAGAGACGATATGGGAGAGTTAAACAGAAGGAAATAGTAGAGTTTAATGTATGAAGTTATTTTGCGAAAAAGATAGATATAGGAAGTATAAGGGGAAATATGAGAACAAAAATAACAATATATGTTGGATGTTACAGTTGCAGATCTATTATTCAAGGAATGTGCTGTGTAGAATGGGAAAAGAGTCTAACAGCGGCCCTTCCGTAGCACTTACATATCCTTACCTGCTTTTTGGGTTCTCTGGATACCAAAACCTCTCATATCATATATATATATATATATATA
>NC_068990.1:28820264-28821646 GCF_001194135.2 Octopus bimaculoides | reverse complement strand
TTATGTATGTATTATATATATATATTTGATTATTAATCAAATTGGTTTTATTCGTTATCTATTTGAAAATATAGCTATGAAACGTGCGTAGTCATTTTTATACCATTTATTAGTTATTCTTTTACGTACTTCATTGATTTTTAGGATAAGCTTGAAGTGTTAAAAGAATAAAATAGTTAACAACAGAATTGAAATTTTATCCCCTGTTTCACTCAGAGTGGAAATAATTTATATATGACAACTAAATTTGGTTAAAGATTTCATTAATTTGAATAATTAAACTCATTTGATATCAACTCATTAGAGACCACCCTTGGTTCTATTATACAAACTTCTGTTTTAAAGGGCTCTAAATTAAAACCTTATAATCAAATCCACTAACAAGGCTCTGGTCGACCTAAGGTGCCATGCAGTGGGACTGAACCCGGAACCATGTGGTTGGTAAGCAAGCTACTTACCACACAGTTACTCCTGCACCTGTATGACCAGAAATACGTGGTATCACAGGTAAAGTTCCATTAACAGGCCGTGGTGGTTAACATGTTAAACCTATTTTTATGAATGGCTTTGTGAGACTTTAAGAACATTAGAATGAATCTGATATTATATAATCTATAAAGATGTCCTTCTTTTATGTAGAATCCAGACTGCTTCCTGAAGACTGCTCTGTAAGGTTTCAAAGGTCACATGTTCTTCACTTTGGTCAAGAATAAGATGACCTGAAAGTAAAATTTACAAGAACAAACAAAACTGACAAAAACATACAATCTTTTGGCTGTTGTTGATATTTATGGAGTAACTTAGGTGGTGAGCTGGCAAACCATCATCATTTGGACAAGATGATAGTGCTAGCAGTGGTGGTGGTGGTGGTGGTGATAGCGTTGATGGTGGTGGTAGTGGTGATGGTGATGGTAGTAGTGGTAATGGTGGTGGTAGTGATAGTGGTGGTTATAGTGGAAGTAGTGGTAGTGGTGGTGGTAGTAGTGGTGGTGGTAGTAGTGGTGGTGATAGTAGTAGTGGTGGTGGTGGCTATAGTGGAAATAGTGGTGGTGGTGGTGGTAGTGGTAGTGATTGTCGTAGTAGTGGTGGTGATGGTGGTGGTTGTGGTAATGGTGGTAGTGATGGTAGTGATAGTGGTAGTTATAGTGGAAGTAGTGGTAGTGGTGGTGGTGGTAGTAGTAGTAAAAATAGTAGTAGTAGTAGTAGTAGTAGCAGCAGCAGTAATGATGGTGACAATGATGATGGTGGTGATGATGGTGGTGGCGGTGGTGGTGGTGGCGGCAGTGGTGGTGGTGGTGGTGTTGGTGGAGGTGGTGGTGGTGGGGTGGTGGGGTTGGTGGTCATCATCATAGTTTGAAGCAAATAGTAACAAAAAAAAAAAC
>NC_068990.1:28819266-28820254 GCF_001194135.2 Octopus bimaculoides | reverse complement strand
AATGGTGGTAGTGATGGTAGTGATAGTGGTAGTTATAGTGGAAGTAGTGGTAGTGGTGGTGGTGGTAGTAGTAGTAAAAATAGTAGTAGTAGTAGTAGTAGCAGCAGCAGTAGTAGCAGTGATTGTAGTGGTGGTGGTGGTGGTGTTGGTGGAGGTGGTGGTGGTGGGGTGGTGGGGTTGGTGGTCATCATCATAGTTTGAAGCAAATAGTAACAAAAAAAAAAACCAGTCAGAAATACAGAAGAAAGAAAAAAGCAAATTACAGAATGGAAGCAAAACAACTAACCAACCAATCGACCACCACCAACAACAACAACAAAATCAACAACAACAACAAAAGCAAGTAAACGATAATAATTTGGTTGTTGCACCGAATGAAGAACGGAAAATATATGTGTGTAAATAATTACGGTAGAAGAACTGGCTTAAGATTTCCAGTTGGAATATTGGAAGAAATACCATGCTGACTTATTAAAAGACTGACAACATCATAATTGTGACTGCTGGCTATCAGATTCTTGTAGATCTTTATTCTTTTAATCGAGCATGATAACAGGACCGAGAGACTCTGACTGGTGTTAGATATATCAGAAATATCATTACCCGGGTATAGATGTACCCCCGTTGCTGGATGACAGAAAAGTATAAACTATCATTAAATGCGTGATTTTTGTAATTTTTTAAAAAATATGTTTATGTTATGTTTATTGTGTTATGTTGTACATTATTGTCATCATCATCATCATCATCGTCGTCGTTGTTATAATGTCCACTTTTCCATGCTTGCATGTATGTGTATGTGTGTGTATGCATGCGTGTGTGTGTGTGCGTGTGTGCATGTGTGTATAAACGCACATACATACTTCTGTAAATGTGTGTGTGTATGTGTATATATATATATATATATATATATATATGCTTAGTATAGTTATTGCTTTGGTCTCCTCGTGAGATTTTACAACTAGTATATGTATAAATATATATATAT
>NC_068990.1:28816067-28819013 GCF_001194135.2 Octopus bimaculoides | reverse complement strand
CTTTAGTCAAGTAAATCAACCCCAGGACTTATTCTTTGTAAGCCTAGAACTTATTCTATTGGTCTCTTTTGCTGAACCACTAAGTTACGGGGACATGAACACACCAACATCAATTGTCAAGCGATGATGGGGAAGGGGAGGAACAAACACAGACACACAAGTACACACACACACACACACATACACATGACAGGCTTCTTTTAGTTTCCATTTACTAAATCCACTCACAAGGCTTTGGTCGGCCCGAGGCTATAGTAGAAGACACTTGCCCCAGGTGCCACGCAGTGGGACTGAACCTGGAACCATGTGGTTGGTAAGCAAGCTACTTACCACACAGCCACTCCCTGTGCAGAATCTCCTGATATCTGTCTTCTGTACTGGCATTGGTTGAATGATTCAACAGGATCTGACGAAGTTGAAGAACCATATTGCGCTCCGCTATTTGCTTTGGCTTAGTTTTAATGGCTGAATACCATTCCTTTCTTATTCTCCCAATTCTTCTTATCACTCTTTCCTATTATATTATGCAGAGATAATTGTTAACACATCTTTACAATTGTCTCTGTCTTTGTCTGTCTGTCTGTCTGTCTCTCTCTCTCTTTCTTTCTTCCTCTCTCTCTCGGTCACTCACTTTGATATTGTATGGATAATACCGTACTAAATTCTGGTGCCTCAACTCAAGTACCATATCCATCTGAATCTAAATTTTGGCTCTCCATACTTGTATATATGTTATATGAAAGTATATATAGCTATGTGAATGCACGTGTGTGTGTATGTGTGTGTGTGTGTGTGTGTGTGTGTGTGTGTGTGTGTGTGCATGTGTGCATGCATTTATATATTTTGTTTGTTTTAATAATTGACGAGATACCAGAGCAGATTTCTGTCCTGACATCCGAAACTCAGAGTTTCGTTATGGCAACCGAATAATTGTCACATATTTTATTTACAGATAAATTCCACTTTTTACATAATATCAAGGTCTCATACTATTAATATATATATATATATATATATCTAAGTGGTTGGCATTAGGAAGGGCATCCAGCTGTAGAAACTCTGCCAAATTTAGATTGGAGCCTGGTGTTGCCATCCGGTTTCACCAGTCCTCAGTCAAGTCGTCCAACCCATGCTAGCATGGAAAGCGGACGTTAAACGATGATGATGATGATGATGATCTATATGTAATATGTATATGTATATATATATGTATATATATGTATGTATATATATATAGAAAGAGAGAAAGATAGATAGATAGATAGATAGATAGATAGATAGATAGATAGATAGATAGATAGATAGTGCAAGAAAGAAGACTACATTGGCCAACCATTTTGGAAATTGAAGGAATAAATTGCAGACTACAATGTTAAATTAGTATACAGTATATCCATTTAAAGAGTGAAGACCCCCTTCAATATGGAATTGGACCTAAAGAGTTACCCTCTGAGGCACAAGTCCAGGTAAGGTTGTTTATGGAAGACCAGCAGTTGACCAGGCATACCAGCCTACATGTATGTATGTATGCATGAATCTCTCACTCTTTATATATATAAGTGTGTATGCATATATATTAAATATATTAAATGATGATGATGCTGATATTGATGACGATGATGTGTGTGTGTGTGTATGCATGTAGATAGATAGATAGATAGACACACAAATATGTAGAGAGTTACAAAGGTACACACACACATACACATACACACATGTACACACGCAATCACGCAAGCACACACACACACATGTGCACGCACGCACACATACACACACACACATATGCACACATGTACACTTGTATATCTGTGTTTGTAGAGGTATGTGTGTTTTTCTTTCTATTTTACTCTTCCGTAAAACCCCACTAAGTTACAGAGACACACAGTGGCTGTCTGTCTGCTTGCCTGCCTGCCTGCCTGCCTGCCTGCCTGACTGCCTGCCTGTCTGCCTGCATATTTTTTTGGCATTTCCTATAACAGTGATGTTAACTGTGATAATGGTTGATATCACAGATATATTTATTTATGGATTAACTTTACTGAGACATGAAATGAAATTAAACGAAAACTAATAATTATTTATCTATTTTAAACTAGACTTTCTTATAACAAACTTTGTTGCTCTCTTCTCATTCTCCTCTTCCTCCTCCTCGTCCACCACAGACAGATAATTTATCTATTTTTAAACTAGTCTCTCTCCTCTTTCTAAATAACAAACTCACTCTCTTTCTAAATAACAAACTCACTCTCTTTCTAAATAACAAACTCACTCTCTTTCTCTCTCTCTCTTTTGGCTTCATTGTTTAGCAAACATGACTGCTCAGAAGAAGGGCACTGCCCTCCACCTCTAGCTTGACAAGAGTGACCAACTGTCATTATTTCAATTATTCCAATTCCTGGCCCCACCCCTATCTCAACATCTATGACCACCCATCATTACTCCATCTCTCTCCCTCTCACGAGTAAGAACTCGTCTTCACGAAAGCCTGATTACCAACTTCTGCTCCACCTACCCGGGATCCTGCATCGGAAGGCGTGAACTCTGCTGCAAGCAAGCAGTGTAGGCAACTTATTATGGAGACTAAGAAACCTGAATAAATTGAATATGGAAAAGACATGGAGTTCCCTACCTGTCGTGAAGGTAATTTACTTAGGAGAGTAGTCACTTGGTATAAAATCTGACACAGCGCTGTATAAAAGATAGTTGAGGGTTTTCCACACATAGCCAGATGTTTCCACCCCACCACACTGTTACAATGTGCAGGTTTTACATTGAATTTGTGACTGTCATGATTTTGACATAAATACATACATAAATACATACATATGTATATATATATATATATATATACATATATATATGCATATATACATGCATGTGTATTTATGTGTGCATATGTATATATATATATATATATATATATATATATATATATATATATAT
>NC_068990.1:28814344-28815988 GCF_001194135.2 Octopus bimaculoides | reverse complement strand
ACACACACACACACACACACACACACACACACACACACACACACACACACACACACACACACACACATACTTATGTATAAAGGGAATATAGAGATGTTGATATGATTGAAGCAAAATACTTAAGAGATCCTTCAACATACTAAATACAAAAAACAGAATGGTCTCATGAATGCAACATAGATGAGAATTCTTAATCCACTGATATTATCCAAGAAATCAGTAGATAAAAACTTGCTCTAGGGATGCTGAAAAAAAACTAATAAAAACAAACAAGGAAGATAACTGCTTCAAGATCAATTGACTGAAATTGTTGGACAATATAGACAACATGGATTAAGAGTTCTCTGGTTTTTAAAGTCTACTGGTGGAAGCAACAGAAATGTTTCAGTATTATAAATAATGCTGGTATAGACGTGACTGTATGGTTTAGAAGTTTGCTTTGAGACCACATGGTTCTGGGTTCAATCCCTCTGTGCAGTACCTTGGGCATGTGTCTTCTTCTATAACCTTGGGCTGACCAACGCCTTCTGAGTGAATTTGTTAGATAGAAACTGTGAGCAAGCCCATCATATATGCATGCATACATACATACATGCATGCATACACACACACATACACACACACACACACACACACATATATTTGATGGGCTTCTTTCAGTTTCCATCTACCAAATCCACTCACAAGGCTTTGGTTGACATGAGGCTATAGTAGAAGACGCTTGCCCAAGGTGCCATGCAGTGGGAGTGAACCTGGGAACCATGTGGTTGGTAAGTAAGCCTTTTACCACACAGCCACTCCTGCGCCTATATGTGTGTGTGTGTGTGTGTGTGTGTGTGTGTGTGTGTATGTATTTGTGTGTGTGTCTTTGTGTCTGTGTTTGTTCCTCCACCATTGCATGACAACCAATGTTGGTGTGTTTATGTCCCCATAACTTAGCAGTTTGGCAAAAGAGATTAATAGAATAAGTAGTAACTAGGCTTTCAAAGAGCAAGTCTTGGGTGGGTGTGGTCGATTTCTTCAATTAATAAAAAGAAAAACATTTCCAGGCAGAGTGCTCCAGCATGGCCACAGTCAAACGACTGAAACAAGTAAAAGAGTAAAAGAATAAAAGAATACAAGAATCTAACCAGTAGAGTGACCAACTGACAAACTGTTTGAACTCTGTCAGACAATTGGTTAACGACCCTACCCCCACTTCACCTCCCCAGCCAGTCAACCAGCAAACCAGCCAACCAACAAACTGGCCAGCCAGCCAGCCAGCTGTGAATGTCTAACCTAGAACAAATCATGTTATTTATGGTCAGTCTGAGATTGGTTAAATGGTCAGATAATAACATCTACTATCCTGAAATAGATTTTTTAAAGGGTCAATCTGAAGAAAGGCTTCTGAAAAAGAAAAAAGCTATCGCAATGCTTCCACCAGACAATGAAGGTTTTTTGGGGGGGGGAAAAAAATAAAAAAGACAATTACATTTTACATAATTTCCTACATTTTTTTTTTCCATTTATTCATTCATACATACATACATGAATGCATGAATCTTTTTTCTCTCTGTCTCTCTCTCTCTATATAAGTGTATGTGTTTGTGTGTGTATACATTGTACATATATATATATATATATATATATATATATATATAT
>NC_068990.1:28810508-28811969 GCF_001194135.2 Octopus bimaculoides | reverse complement strand
TATATATACTATTAATATTATAAAAACCAAGAGAGAAGATGGAGATAAGATTAATAAAAGTTTATTAATACATTGACAAGACCAGACCTACAATTGCTTTTTGTACTTTGATATATATATACGCACCCTGTATATATATATATATATATACAGGGTGCGTAAGATATTTGAGGACAGATTTATGTTTATAAATAATAACAGATAATATTATTCATCAAAAAATGCTATGAGGATAAAAATCAGCATTGCTTGAAATCAGCATTGCTTGGAACTGCAAGAATTCTTATCAGGGTTCTTGAAGCATGACCAGTAAACAAGTGTCACCTTAGTCTGCTGGCTGTGGACAGCTGACACTTTCCATCAAACCCAGCAAAATAAGCTGTGAGTTTTCATATGATGATGATAATAATAATAATAATAAAAATAAAAACAGCAGTAATAACAAGAACAATCATAATAGTAAAAATAGTTTCAAATTTTGGCACAAGGTCAGCAATTTTGAATGGAGGGGAAGTCGACCCCCAGTGCATAAACTGGTACCTATTTTATTGATCACAAAACGATGGAAGAGAAAGTCAACCTCAGCAGAGTTTGAACTCTGAAAGAAACGAGTTTGAAGAAATACCGCAAAATAAGCATTTTGTCCAATGCTCTGATGATTCTGCCAGCTCAACACCTTAACAACAACAACAGCAACAACAACAACAACAATAACAATTCCAATAAATTTGTTGTTTTTCCCCCCTCTCACTCAGATATTGGCCAATAGTTTTGATATCCAATCCTATTGAAGCATTCAAAATTTTCCATCCTGACAGAATGATGTAAAAGATTCAATTAAAGATTTATATTTGAAAAATAAAAAAATAAAAATAAAAAAAAGAAAAACAAAACAAATAAGCAAAAAAAGGTTAGAATAAAAAAAATGCAAATTCAATTATAGACCGAAAGCTCCTTCCATGTTATTGACATATACAGCAAAGTTCTATAATAATGGCAACTACAGAGATTAAAGATGACATTATGAAATCATTTGTTTTTTCAGGAATTTTTGGTATTATTATTATTATTATTATTATTATTATTATTATTATTATTATTATTATTATTATTATTATTATTATTTTTCAAGGTGGTGAGCTAGCAGAATCATTAGTACGCTGGGGAAAATGCCTAGCAGTATTTCTTCTGCCGCTACGTTCTGAGTTCAAATTCCGCTGGGGGTCGAATTTGCCTTTCATCCTTTCAGGGTCGATTAAATAAGTACCAGTTACACACTGGGGTCGATGAAATCAACTAGCCCTCCCCACCCCAAAATTTCAAGCCTTGTGCCTATAGTAGAAAGGATTATTATTATTATTATTATTATTAATATTATTATTATTATTATTGTTATTGTTATTATTATTATTATTATTATTATCATCATCATTATTATTGTATATGTATATATAAATATAT
>NC_068990.1:28805086-28810161 GCF_001194135.2 Octopus bimaculoides | reverse complement strand
TATATATATATATATATATATATTATATTCTATATATACATAGCTATATGTATATATATACATATATACATATACATTTGCATATATTATATTCCACTATATACATATAGGTTTTATCGTTTGTTAGGTTTCAATCTAGCAAACTGGAATGAAGAAACTAGTCATCATTTCAAGTTAAGCGCAATGCTTTATGGCCAAACTATATGCTTCTTCTATTACCTGTTCTACAGACATGCAAAGGAAGATAGTCGAGATTTACTGCCTTTAACCAAGGTGTGACATTGTGTCATGTAGATGCAATAAAAACTGAACAGACATCAGCGAAGTGGCTGACATCCTATCATCTCAGATGCTGCATCACTTCCTCCTCGCTGTGAAGAATAAATTTTTTATCGTTGATGATGTAAGGAAGCAGGTGTATATATTTAGAAGACTAGTATTAAAATATTGACTGTGCTTGCTATTAAATGCATATACACTGATTTAATTTCTCAGTGAGATTCCTTCTTTTGTATTACAATGTAGTGGTAAATAATCACAGAGTAAAACATCCATGTAGTGTCTTTATACATAGGTGCAGGAGTAGCTGTGTGGTAAGAAGCTTGCTTCCCAATCACATGGTTCCAGGTTCAGTTCCACTGTGTGGCACCTTGGGCAAGTGTCTTGTACTATGGCCTCAGGCTAAACAAGGCCTTGTAAGTGGATATACACACGCACAAAAACATTCACATACCTCCCTTTTACATACACACATACACCACCACCACCACCACCACCGTCGTTATCATCACCACCACCACCACCACCATCATCATTGTTTAACATCTATTTTCTATGCTGGCATGGGTCGGCTGGTTTGACATGGCACTGACCAGCTGAAAGGGCTGCTTAGGATCTATGTCTGTTTTGGCATGACTTCTACGGCTGGATGCCCTTCCTCATGCCAACCACTTTACAGAGTGAGCCAGGTACTTTTTTTAAGTACCACCAGCACAAATGCATTTACGCAGCACCAGAATGAGTGCATTTTAAATGGCACCAGCTCCTGTAAAGGACAAACCTGTATGTATTGATGACTGCAATTTTACTCATCTGTGATTTTACCACACTGCTAATATAAATTGCATAAATGCTAAATAAGTTATTCAGAAATGCTAAGTTAATACCATATATCGAGGTAATACAGTGCTACTAAATCATACAACTCTAATAAGTAATGAAATGCTAATTTAGGAGGCATATATTAGCTCTGAAAGCCTATCAAGATTTTAGTAAATACACCAAGCTTTCCAGCTGTGATGGAGATTTCGAATTTTTCCATATTAAGATTAATTCAAAGGCCTTTCTCTACAGGAGTGTTGCGAAAGTAAAATTAATGAAATAGGCAATTTATTGTTAATTATGGCTAGTAAGTAATCACAATTTCGATGGTAGCAATGAAAGCCATGCCAAGAAGTATTGAGGGTAGTGAGAAGCCAGGTATGGCTCTGTGCTTTCCAGAAACGCTACGTCAGTGTTTGTAATAAAGACTGTTCTGGAAATTGATCGGAGAAAAGAAATATAATCTACAAACGTGCACATGCTCATGTACGTACATGTCATCCTTGTCATCATCATCATCACCATCATCACCATTATCATCATCATTGTAATCACCACCACCACCACCACCACCACAATTACCATCATCATTGTCATCATCATCGTCATCATCCTCATCATCATCATTGTCACCACCTCCATTTTTCTTTACATTACATGTTTTTGGTGATTTCTGGTAGGAAGGCTTTAATCTTGGGCTGCAATAATAATAATAATAATAATAATAATAATAATAATAATAATAATAATAATAATAATAATAATAATAATAATAATAATAATAATAATAATAATAATAATAATCCTTATTATTATTATGAAAGCGGCAAGCTGACAAAATTGTTAGCACGGTGGACAAAATGTTTAGTGGTATTTTCCCTGTCACTACATTCTGAGTTCAAATTCCACCATGGTCAACTTTGGTTTTCATCCTTTCAGGGTTGATAAATTAAGTACCAGTCAAGTACTGGGGTCGATGTAATTGACTGTTTTCCTCCCCAAATTTCAGGCCTTGTGCCTATAGTAGAAAGGATTATTTAGTATTATTATTATTATCATTATCATTATTATTATTATTATTATTATTATTATTATTATTATTATTATTATGTTAACAATAATGATGATGATGATGCTTCTGCTACTGCTGATATGTATGTATGTATATATGTATGTATGTATGTATGTATGCATGTATCTATCTATCTATCTATCTATCTATCTATGTATCTATCTATGATGGGCTTCTTTCAGTTTCCATCCACTGAATTCCCTTGCAAGGTTTTAGCACAAAAAAATTGGTGCAAGGTATCACACAGTGGGTTTGAACCCCAAACACTTGGTGGGAACCTACTTCTTAATTACACAACCATGACTATGTATTTGTGCATGTGTGTGTGAGAATGTGCATGTTTATGCGTGTGCATAAATATATATAAATATATATATGCAGTATATATGTAATATGAATATAATATATGCATATATGTTTGTGTGTGTGTGCAGGCACGTGCACATATGCACACACTCGCATACATGTATTGAAGGCTCTGGAATGTTGACTTACGTAATTTTCCTTCAACATCAATTGTCAAACATTCTCCACCAGATGTTTCATTCTTGATATATATTGATTTATAAACAGTCTTCTGTGTTTGTGTGTGCGCGTGTGTGTGTGTGTAAAGAGAGAGAGAGAGAGAGATGGGGAGAGAGAAAGGGAGGTAGGTAACGAAAGAGAGTGAGAGAGAGGATTTTTGTTTATGAGTTTAATTAGGATGAAGGAACTTTGGCCATGATCTTTGCAGAGTCTTTGATTGAGATTGGTGAGATCAATATGGTTCAATATTCCGCATGAATAATTCCATATCTACATGTATAGGAAATAAAAAAAAAGAAAAAGAAACATAGGCACAGGAGTGGCTGTGTGGTAAGAAACTTGCTTCCCAGCAACATGGTTCTGGGTTCAGTCCCCACGGCATGGCACGTTAGGTAAGTGTTTTCTACTATAGCCTCGGGCCAACCAAAGCCTTGTGAGTGGATTTGGTAGACAGAAACTGAAAGAAGCCTGTTGAATATATATATATATATATATATATATATATATATATATATATATATATATATATATATATACACATATATATATATATATGAAATATGTATGTATTTGTGTGTTTGTGATTGTCCCCCCACCATCGTTTGACATCGATGTTGGTGTGTTTATGTACCTGTAACTTAGCAGTTCGGCAAAAGAGACTGATAGAGTAGGTACTAGGCTTACAAAGATTAAGTCTTGGGGTTGATTTATTTGACTGAAAGCGGTGCTCCAGCATGGCTGTAGTTAAATGACTGAGTCAAGTAAAAGAATTAAAAAAAGAAAAGAATAAACATGTGTGGTAAAAAGTTTGCTTCCCAACCACATGGTTCCAGGTTCAGTCCCACTGCGTAGCACCTTAGGCTTGTGAGTGGATTTGGCAGACGGAAACTAAAAGAAACCCATCATATATATATATGTGTGTGTGTGTGTGTGTGTGTGTATGTATGTATGTGTGTATGTGTGTGTGTGTGTGTGTGTGTGTGTATGTTTATATGTGTAATTGTGTCTGTGTTTGTCCTCCACCTCGAATTGATGATGGTGTTGGTGTGTTTATGTCCCCATAACTTAGCGGTTCAGCAAAAGATACTGATAGAATAAATAACATTTCTAAGTATGTATGCATGTATGTATGTATGTATGTATGTATGTATGTAGGTAGGTAGGTATTATCTCTTTATGCATTGTTTATGTATATCTGTCAGTATGTATGTTTGTATGTTTGTGTGTATGTATGTTTTCATATCTGTATGTATGCATGCATATATGTATGTATGTGTGAATGTATGCATGTATGTCTCTCTCTCCCTCTCTCTCTCTCTCTCTCTCTCTCTCTATATATATATATATATATATATATATATCTTTATCAATCTATCTATCTGTGTGTGTGTCTCTCTCTCTCTCTCTCTATCTATCTATCCATCTCTGTGTGTATATATATATATCTTTATCAATCTATCTGTTTGTCTGTCTCTGTGTGAATGTCTCTCTCTCTATCTCTCTCTCTCTCTCTCTCTCTCTCTCTCTCCCTCTATCTATCTATTTATTTATTTATCAGTTGCCTGTATGTCTGTCTCTATTTACTTAATATAAATTTCAATTGAAATGGCTTTGGTTTTGATATCGAGTAATTCTAAAAGGCATTTATTAAATCTCGTTGATTTATCAAAATGACTAACATATCGAAACCATATTTTTGTTTGTTTCTTGAAAGACTTCCTAACATAGAATCAAACGATATTTATGAGCATCAAATTACAACATTATTGTTAAATCTAATCGCGTAATAAATTTAGTAAGAAAATAAATTTACATTGATAGTTAGACACCAGTTAATAATATTGCTAAATTGTGTGGTGAAACAATAACGACATAGGCACAGCTACGCAAATCAAAATAGTAATTTAGTTGTAAGTCTGTTGTTTTAATATATAGGATACCAAGTGAGTCATGAAAATCATATCTTATTATAAATACTATAAATAAAAAAGCCACATTTTTTTTTTTTGAATTCAATGAAGCTGAAAATATCTTTTGTATACATAAGATTGACCTCACAAATAATTACTTCATATCATTAAACATTAACACTGCAAATTGGCGAAGTTGCTGGAACATGGCATAGAATGTCTTGCAGTATTGGTTCTGGTCTTCCACGCTCTGAATTTAAATCCTGATAAACTGGTATTTCTTCAGTTATGACCAAGAGTGCTGTAGCTGAGTCGATCAATGGAACAGCCTGCTTGTGTAGTTCATGTGCAAGTGGTTGAGCCGATCAATGGAACAGCCTGCTTGTGTAGTTCATGTGCAAGTGGTTGAGCCGATCAATGGAACAGCCTGCTTGTGTAGTTCATGTGCAAGTGGTTGAGCCGATCAA
>NC_068990.1:28803536-28805041 GCF_001194135.2 Octopus bimaculoides | reverse complement strand
TCGATCAATGGAACAGCCTGCTTGTGTAGTTCATGTGCAAGTGGTTGAGCCGATCAATGGAACAGCCTGCTTGTGTAGTTCATGTGCAAGTGGTTGAGCCGATCAATGGAACAGCCTGCTTTTGAAGTTAATATGCAAGTGGTTGAGCCCTCCACAGACATGTGTACCCCTAACGTAGTTCTGAGGGAGATTCAGTGGCTTGCCTGAAGACTGTGAGAATCCTTTCCACACGAAACCATTGGTAGCATTCTTAATTCACAAATAAAGTATGTTTATTCATCAAATGTAGTGCAGAACATTCTCACTGTTTGATACTATCATATATATATATAAAAATGAAATTGAAATCAAATTCGATGACAGCACCACATGACAGGCATTTGTGCTAGTGGAGCGCTAAGAGCACCATCCGAGTGTGATCGTTGCCAGGGCTGCTGACTGACCCTCGTGCCAGTAGCATGTAAAAGTACCCACTACACTCTCGGAGTGGTTGGCGTTAGGAAGGGCATCCAGCTGTAGAAACTCTGCTAGATCAGATTGGACCCTGGTGCAACCATCTGGCTCACCCAGTCCCCAGTCAAACCATCCAACCCATGCCAGGATGGGAAGCAGACATTAAACGATGATGATGATGATGATGATGATAATCATCATCATGATGGAAGAACTTACTGCAGACAAGGCTGTGGTGTTTGATTATGAATAAATAAAAAATAAAAAATAGACATTAAGTACAGGACACCACCAACGTATTTGTCCTGCCCTAAGTAATAAGGTTACAAATGGTCTTGTCACTCTCTTGCCTTCAGAAGGCAGTGAGCTAGCTCTGGGAGCCTGAAATCAACAATGTCATAGTAAACCAAATAAACAAATATATAAACACATAAATAAATAGATATACAAATAAATATACTACCTACAGTAACTGACGTCTTCCATGTTGGCATTTTGCTTAATCCATAAGCAAAGGATTATGGAGCAACTAAGGCAGCAAAAATAAAATTGCTGGTAAAAAATTGGCAAAGAACAAAATCTAGTCATAGCACATCAATTCCAAATGAAATACCCAACCAATTCCAGTCATTGTAGGTTTGGTAAAAATGCTTAAAACAAATTTAGTAAAAAAATGTATTTTTCAGAGTTTCTGAAAGGAAAATAAATATTATTCATATATATATTATATTATTATATATATATATATAATTATAATTATAATTGTCTACAAAGTTAGTCTTTGTATGTGGCAGATGTTCAGGTGCAATAAACACTGTAAACAAACAGGAAACAACTTCTATCTCATTCCAGGGAGAAAAACTAGAGGTAGTTGATAGCTTCCGCTATCTGGGTGACCAAGTTAGTAGTGGGGGTGGGTGCGCTGAAAGTGTAACTGCTAGAATAAGAATAGCCTGGGCCAAGTTTAGAGAGCTCTTACCTCTGCTGGCGACAAAGGGACTCTCACTCAGGATAAAAGGCAGACTGTATGACGCATGTGTACGAACAGCCAT
>NC_068990.1:28801396-28802743 GCF_001194135.2 Octopus bimaculoides | reverse complement strand
TATGTATGTATAATTATATATGTAAATAGATATATATATATGTATATTCCTTTCATTCTTTCACTATATACACAAGAATGGATACACTAAACAAATACACACACACACACACACACACACACACACACACACAGTTAAAATGATGAATAAATACATTTAAAATAAAAACTACTTTTATAATTTATATACTTTTAACACACATATATATATATATATATGTGTGTGTGTGTGTGTATAAACATACATACACACCTATTTATAAATGCACACGCACACACACACACATACATATCTATATAATATATATATATATATATATATATAGATAGATAGATAGATAAATAGACACACACACATACACACATGCAGAAATATATATATACATATATACATACATACATATGTATATATGCATATATATAGATACATATATATAGATACATATATATATTTGTTATTAGGAGAAAGGGGGGAGAAGGGAGGGGAGAGAGAGAGAGAGAGAGAGAGAGAGAGAGAGAGAGAGAGAGAGAGAGAGAGAGAGAGAGAGAGAGAGAGAGAGAGAGAGAGAGAGAGAGAGAGAAAGGTAGAAAGAGTTTATTGTGTGTTTTGTTGGTTGATTTGAATTCTATTAATCTACAGATAATCTCGGTGTCTGCGGTTGGAGCTTGAAAAAATCCAATGAATAAGATTCAAACAGTATGAATAATAAATGTCACTAACCTGTGATAGCCATTAATATGGATGCAAGTCTGTGTCCTATAGTAAACCTTTGCTTCACTTGATTTCCATTTCAATAAGCAATTCTACAGTTCTGGATACACCAATGAATAAACATGTTTTTAGTATTATTATTTTTCCCTTTCCCTTGCGATCTTCCATATTTTTGTTTTGTTTGCTTTCTGATAATAATAATCATATATTATTTTCACCTGATTTTCCTATTATTTCTACATTATACATTGTGTTTTGCGGACAGTAAGGGGTCATATGAAAGGGTCATGATGTGAGAATGTGGATGAATTATAAGCGAGCTTATGAATATACACACACTGATACTAACACAGACACATACATACACACACACACACACATGTATGTATGTATGTATGTATGTATGCTAACAAACAAATGCACGCATACACACACAAATGCACGTGCACATATGTCAATGCACAAATGCCAATACATACACATACACATACACCTAAATATATGGGTCTATTTGATTTTTGAAAGTCTATGGAAAACCACAATTACCTATTGATTGCGAAAAAAATATATGAATATAAATGAAATACATTGCTCTGTGTATATACACAAGTATGTATATATGAGTGTGTATGTGTG
>NC_068990.1:28794262-28796297 GCF_001194135.2 Octopus bimaculoides | reverse complement strand
GCACACATACATATATATGTATGTATATATATCTATATCTGTATCTATCTGTCTGTCTGTCTGTCTGTCTATCTATCTATCTATCTATCTATCTATATATATATATATATATATATATATAAATCTTATACAAAGACACACACACACACATGCACACACACACATGCACACACACACATGCACATACACGCATATCTTAGTATATGGGGATGGATCAAAAGATCTTGGGATTATACGACATCCTAGCATGGCAGGGGCAGATACATAAAGATTACATATGAATATATTTTCTGCCTTAAGCTACAGTGACTCAGATAGAGTCATTGTAGCTTATCTTTATTTTCAGTTGTAGAAGCAATTTCGATGTGAGACAAGTCAGTGTTATTATTGAGACTAGAGGCTATCTCAGATTGATTTACAAGCTGGATTAGTCGAGTACGAGAGATGTAGAGAGGAATATAATTGGAAGAAGAAGAACAGATTCTAAACTGGAAAGAAGAAAGAAGATATTTGCAGCAATTACAACCCATGAAGTTCTATCTAATATTCCAGAAAACCATTCTGTAGGTGTTTCTGAGAATAATACATATCAAAATATGGCTTGATAGTTTGTTTCACGATCAGTGGAATTATTTTTTAGATATCCATTTTCCAACTATTTGAAAGTGTTTAATTATTTACTTTTATTGGTTCCATGTAGTGAGTTGTGGCTATACTGGGGCACTGCCACTGAATAAATTATTGAAAAATCCTGCGTTAGTCACCGAAGAACAAGGGACAGTCTAGTTCTGTAGTTCTCGACCATTTTTAGCTTATGGGCCCTTTTGGTTCCTATTTTACTCAGGTGGGCCCTTTTAGCCATTCCATGTTTGACCCTTTAGCATTCAGATTGCTCTGTCAAATGTTATGCCCATTTATTCACATTCTTTGAAATTAATCATATACGAGCAGGACCCGTGACTATTTCATGGAATTAAATGATAATAAATATATAAATAATAATAATAATAATGATAATAATAATTATGATAATCATCATCATCATCATCGTTTAACGTCCGCTTTCCATGCTAGCATGGGTTGGACGATTTGACTGAGGACTGGAGATACCGGATGGCAACACCAGGCTCCAATCTGATTTGGCAGAGTTTCTACAGCTGGATGCCCTTCCTAACACCAACCACTCAGAGAGTATAGTGGGTGCTTTTACGTGTCACCTGGCTTTAATAATAATAATAATAACAACAACATCGAAAAATACCTTAGGGATGAGAACGCAGGTTCGAAATTTCCCCAAGACCCCCGATGAAGGCTGGAGGGTATATCAGCCGAAACGTTGTGTTAACAACAAACAAGATGAGGACAAATATCCGTCAAATGTAAATAATGTAAATAATGTAAATAATTCCTCATCTCTTAAATATAGAACTGCAAACCTCATGAGTTTGCACGACTCAAGAAAGTAATGTTATCTTTTTTTCTTTTTGTTTTTTTTTTTTACCTGATGTTCTGTGCAGAGAGGTTGAACTTGAGACCAATGTGGTTACAAGGCAAACATCTTAACCACATGACCATGCTCATAAGGCAGGGTGCATATTTCATCGCTATTCTTTTTCTTGTTTCAGCCATTTGACTACAGCCATGCTGGAGCACCGGCTTTAGTCAAACAAATCGACCCCAGGACTTATTCTTTGTAAGCTTAGTACTTATTCTATCAGTCTCTTTTGCTGAACTGCTACATTACAGGGACATAAACACACAAACACATACATACATATATATATATACAATGGGCTTCTTTCAGTTTCCGTCTACCAAATCCACTCACGAAGCTTTGGTCAGCCCGAGGCTATAGTTGAAGACACTTGCCCCTGGTGCCATGCAGTGGGACTGAATCTGGGACCATGTGGTTCGGAAGCAAGCTTCTTACCACACAGCCACTCCACCTATGTTTGTCTTTAGAGACAAACAAACGCACATGGAGGTGGTGTTATCGGAGTCAATAATGAGAGCACAAAGCTTGTTTTACATAAAA
>NC_068990.1:28788938-28791352 GCF_001194135.2 Octopus bimaculoides | reverse complement strand
TATATATATATATATATATATATATATATATATATTTTTCATAAGAATTTTCAATTGGCCGGATAACTGAAGAGATGTTGGCGTGGGCTCCCACCCTGGCATCCGAAACTCGGAGTTTTATCATGGCTACTGAATAAGTGTCACATATTTTTACAGATAAATTCCTCTATTTGTATAATATCGAGGTTTCTTTCTTTCTTTTGTTGTCCTTCCTGTCAAAATTATATATATATATGATCAAAAATGTATAGTATCAAATATCCAATATAGTTGGTCTTAACAATCAGTTTCGCGTGATATATATTTAATATTATACATTTCGGATAAGATACCCAGTTTGAATAGGAAACGATGACCCACCCACCATATTCACTAGACATTACTCCATCTGATTATCATTTATTCTGCAGTCTTCAAAATCATTTGGACAGAAAAAGTATGAATTCTGTAGACGAGGTCAGAACAATATTGGAGGAATATTTTTTGTCACGGACAAGTGAATTTTGAAAGAGGGGCCTTGCAAGTGTACCTGATAGATGGAAGGGTATTGTAGAAAATGAAGGTAAGTATATTTTAGATAAAAAAAAACTTTATCTTAATTTTGAAAAATAAAAGAAGTTTGCAAAACCACATTATTTACGGGATATATGGGTTGTAAGTACAGACATGGCTGTATGAGAGGAAGATTTGTTCTCAACCGTGTGGTGGGAGTGAACCTGAGACCACATGGCTGAGATGCCTCTTTACCACACAACCATGCCTACACTTATGTATTTTTGAGTGTTTATATATACATAAATGTATAACTGCGGATAACTAAAAAGTCAAAAATGCGAGAGAGGTGAGAGGCAGAAGGATTAGGAAACAGGACACTTTATATAAACATCTATTTTGTGTTGAAGTGCAAACATCGAAGAAAGCATAAATATATAACATCAAACAAAAAAAAAACCCTCTCTCAGCTGGCAAAAAAAAAAAAAAATGTTGTCAATGACAACTGCAAGATAATTAATTAAAATTCTTAGGTCATTTATCATACCCCCCCCCACAAAAAAAAAAGCCATTGGAATTGATGCTGACCTCAAATCTTGCAGTTTTTGTCGCAAATTTCTATTTGTGCATGTTTTTCTTTTGCTATTTTGTTTTTCTTTTTATTTTGTCCCTTTACGTCATCTTCAGTCAAAAGAGATGTTCTTATTTACCATTTCCTGTCCTTGTTTTTGTTTATTGTTTTTTCCCTCTTTCATTAAGACGTCCAAATGATTTCTCTCTGAACTTTATAATTTCGCTATTAATGTGGGTATTCATTTATTTAACAAATATATCTATTTATTTATTCAGCCAATCTATTTATTTACATATTTATGTATCTATTTTTTCTTTCAACTTATTTCCCTAACCCTTTTGTTACCATATTTCTGTTGAGATGCTCTGTGCTTCTTTCGATTAATTTTAAACATAACAAAGAATTTAGTAAATAACTTAGCTAATACAGTTCTATATTTAAGAGATGAGGAATTATGTCCATTGTTTATATTTGACGGATATTTGTCCTCATCTTGTTGTTAACACATTTCAGCTGATATACCCTCCAGCCTTCATCAGGTGTCTTGGGGAAATTTCGAACCTGGGTTCTCATTCCTAAGGTATTTTTCAATGTAATCATTATTATTATTATTAATATTATTATTCAGGTCACTGCCTGGAACTGAACTCGGAATCTTGGGGTTAGTAGCCTGCATTCTAAACTACTACGCCATATGAGGATAAATATCCGTCAAATGTAAATAATGTAATGTAAATAATAACTTAGTTGTCATTAAGCTAGCATTAGGAATGTAAATTGTGACTAAGGTTTAGTGGAAGATTTTAATTCAGAGCTTTTGAAAACAAGACAATTTGTAGTACAGAGCCAGAGACAGTTTCAGCCAGGTTGGTATCGAAAGGATTAATGTTTTTTTTTAATTTTCAAGCATTTTTTTTTGTTTTTAGTTATCTATTCATTTATTCATTTATTCATTCATTTATTATTACTATTTTTTTTTGCCTTTCATCAGTACGACTTCAGATTCCTGAAAAATGACTCGTTTTTATAACTAAGTTCTTTACTGTTGTTGTTAGCGTCAACGGCGTTATCACTCCAGACAGCTTAGGTTAAGTGGACGGATGCGATTGATGTGAGTGAATGTCCAGCCCTCCACATCACTGCCACCGCCGCCACCGCCACCACCGCCACCGCCGCCACCGCCGCCACCATTAACTACCCTTGAATGTACTGTTCATGCTTGAGCTTGATCATTTAGTAATTAGTTGTGTGTAATAAGCGTGGAGTGGGGTGGGGGGGTGAGGAAAAAACAGGTTGCTTTTGCACTTCGTATTTCCAGCTTGTCTCGTATCTTATCACTTATCTTTTG
>NC_068990.1:28784038-28786339 GCF_001194135.2 Octopus bimaculoides | reverse complement strand
AATTAGTTGCAATGAGGAGGTGGGGTCGGGGGTGGTGGCATGGGGATGGGGGAGGGTGAATGTGGTGACGAAGGCAACAACAGTGATAGGGATGATGGTGATGATGTTGATGATGGTTATGAAGATGGTCATGGAGATGATGACGATGATGATGATGATGACGACGATGACGACGGTGGTGGTGGTGGTGATGAGAATGGCCATGGAGATGATGATGATGACGATGATGACAATGAAGACAACAGTGCTGGTGGTAGTGGTTGCTGGTGGTGGTAGTGGTTGCTGGTGGTGGTAGTGGTGGCAGTATAGATGATGATGATGATGATGATGATGAGGATGATGGTTAGTGGCACTGACTGCAATAACGATGATAACTAGTAGTGCTGACTACGACAATGATGACGACAACGATGACAACGATGATGACGATGATGATGATTATTATGATAACAATGGTGATGATGATGACGATGATGACAACAATGATGATTATGATGACAATGGCAACGGTGTTGATGATGATGATGATGATAACTGATAGAAGGGGCACTGGTGGTGGTGGTGGTGGTGGTGAGATGATGAATATTAAGATGTTCCGAGGATGATTTGTGGCAATGACTATAACGATAATGATAATGATTGGTGACGATGGCAGCTCTGATGAAAAATGAATGAATATCATTGGTGCTTGGTGCTGTTTGTTGCCGTGTGTGTATGCGTATGCCTGTGTGTATGTATGTGTGTGTGTGTGTGTGTGTGTGCATGTGTGCATGTGCTTGTATGTGTGTGTGTGTGTATGTATGTGTATGTGTCTCGTTGTGTGTATGTGTGTGTGCATGTGTTTGTATGTGTATGTGTCTCTTTGTATGTGTGTGTGTATGTATGTGTATGTATCTCTGTGTGTATGTGTGTGTGTATGTGTTTGTATGTGTATGTGTCTCTTTGTGTGTGTGTATGTATGTATGTGTATGTGTCTCTTTGTGTGTGTGTATGTGTGTATGTGTGTGTGTGTTTGTATGTGTGCATGTATGTATGTATGTGCGTGTATGTGTGTGTATGTATGTATGTGTATGCGTACGTATGTGTGTATGCAAATGTATGCGTGTGTATGCGTGTGTGTGTGTGTGATTTTTCATGATGACGATGACAACGAGTCATAAGGCAATGTATGTCCAGTTAGAATAATTACAGTATGTATATATACCAATGAAATGTTTTGTCAAAATAGTAATTAGCAGCTAATTTAGATTTTACTTCTGTTATTTCCATTTCCGTCTGTCATTTCTTTTCCTTTTTTATTTTGTATTTTCATCGGAATAACAATTAGTTTTATAATCAGGAATCACTGTTGCTTATCAATATACTTTGGCGCACAGTTTATTTATTTATTCATGAATGAGATTTGTGAGTAATGAAGTTCAAATCCTGTATAATAAATAAAAGATCATATCATATACAGATTTCTAAAGCAAAAATTTTACATTCCAAGACGTTCTATCTATCAGAAACGATGTCCGTTTGCGATCAACACAAGATGAATTGCCGACCAAAGCAAGTTCCAACCGAACTAAGTCAATCTTCAACATGTCCATAATTCCAGAAGTTGAAATTCTGCATAGGCATAGGTGTGGGGCTGTTCGGAAAGAAGATTGCTTCTCAACCACATGGTTCTATGTTCAGTCCCACTGCATGGCACCTTGGGCAAGTGTCTTTTATTATATATATATAGCCTTGGGTCGACCAAAGCCTTGTGAGTGGATTTGGTAGTTTAGCAGACAGAAACTGAAAGAAGCCTGTCATATATAGATATATAAGTATGGTGTGTGTGTGTGTGTGTGTGTGTGTGTGTGTGTGTGCATGTGTGTATCTTTATGCCTATGTTTGTCCTTACCCTTGTTCCTTTCGGGAACAATTACAACAGCAACAACAATGACAATAACTATCTGGTGCTCCATCGCTTATGACAACGAGGGTTCCAATTGATCTGATCGACAGAACAGCCTGCTTGTGAAACTAACTTGCAAGTGGCTGGGTATTCCACAGATTTGCGTACTTTTAACATAGTTCTCAGGGAGATTCAGTATGGCTTTTTGAAATACAGGTAGAGCTCATTTTTGCCAGCTGAGTGTACTAGAGCAACGTGAAATAAAGTGTCTTGCTCAAGGACACAACAAGCTGCTGGGAATCGAACTCATGACCCTACGACTGTGAGGTGAATGACCTAACAACTAAGCCACGTGCCTTCACAATAACAACAAGAACAATAAGAACAATGAAAAATAATGGAAAAGAAGATGAAAT
>NC_068990.1:28782500-28783472 GCF_001194135.2 Octopus bimaculoides | reverse complement strand
AGAGAGAGAGAGAGAGAGAGAGAGAGAGAGAGAGAGAGAGAGAGAGAGAGAGAGAGAGAGAGACAGACAGACAGACAGACAGACAGAGAGTGTGTGTGTATGTGTGTGTGTTTTGATCCATACAGTAGACTTGGTCTACTGGAGCCTATCCTAGATTTCAAAGAATTAAAGCCTTGAAAGATATCATTTTCTCTTTAATATATTTTGCTCATGGAGCGGGATGAAGTAGTCATAATAAACTAAAAATATATTTACAAAAACCAGAACAGAAAAATTAACACCCCCACCCACCCATTGTTGTCTGCTGGGTTTCTTACCATGTTCAGCAAAAGATTCTACCTCCCCATGATATCTACCCTTGCTCATTGCAATCATCTTGCTCACCACTGGTTGTTAATAATAGTAATAACAATAACAAAAAGCTGTTCCTGTTATTACAGGTGCCCTAGGTATGATAAAAATGGGATGTCAGAAACAACTAGATAACATCCCAGGAGAACCATCTCTCAGAGAAATCCAAAAGATTGTGCTGACAAGTACTGCCCACATCTTTAGGAAAACCCTATCAATTTAAATGTCTATGTTGTATTACATGAAGATATTTCGCTACTGCCCCTGCCACTTCCCTTCCCCAAGCTTTCAGTAATACTGTAACATCTCTTTTTCGCCCTAGGATGCTGGGTGTGTCTTGGCAAGTGATTACAGCAAACATGCAGCTGAAAAGTATATTATGTACATATATACATATATAATATATAAATGTATTTATATATATATATATATATATATATACATATCTAATATGACAGGCATCTTTCAGTTTCCATCTATCAAATCCACTCACAAGGCTTTGGTTGGACCAAGTCTATAGTAGAAGGCACTTGCCCAAGGTGCCACACAGTGGGACTGAACCTGGAACCATGTGGTTAGTAAGCAAGCTTCTCACCACACAGCCACTCCTGTGCCTATATA
>NC_068990.1:28780346-28782329 GCF_001194135.2 Octopus bimaculoides | reverse complement strand
ATACATATGTATATAAATATATATATGTACATATATATACATACATGCATATATATATATATATGTGTGTGTAAATATATATGTATATATATATACATATTGAGTGAGAGAGACACACATACACGCACATACATGCGTGCACACACATACACACACACTGATCCAAGGTGGTGATTTCTGTAATTTCTAGAAACCTGTCTGCTGTCCACTTGTACTGCTTCTTGTCTAAAGTAATTTACTAATTTAATAATTACTGTCATCGCGAACATGATCACCACCACCACCATCACTGCCGCCGCCATCATTCTTATCATCATCAAGCTCCCCTTCTCTCCTCTTCCTCTTCCTATTCTGCCAGCTATTTTACATGTGTTATTTTGAAAAATATTCTGCTGTCTTTCTAGTGAGTGAACGAGGTCATTCACCTAGCCAGGGACACTTACACAACGCGTTTTAAGATACATTGAGGAAATTGCTGCATGTGAGCGAGCAGAGCGAAGCAATTGCAATGTGGGTGGAGTGTGTGGGAGGTAGAGGTTGGGTGGGGCGGGGTGGATTACTGTGGTCCGAGATTTGGTAAGGGAGTGACCATTATTATGGACCCCTAAATATCGGTGTGACTTGGCTCAGCTTACAAAAGGATTTGAACTTCAGCACTGCCAGTTAACGCAGTACAATGAACAAAGCACTGCTGTTAATGAAAGATGGTAATTTTACAGTGCTGCTGCTACTGCTGCTGCTGCTATTGCTGCTGCTGCTGTTTATGGTGATGGGTAGTTCTTCTTGCTCTGTGGTATCTACTTATAGTTAGGTGGACTACATGCTTATTTCCTTTTTCAAGCCTGGTACTTATTCTGTCAGTCTTTTACTTGGCCAACGGCTAAGTTATGGGGTATGTAAACAATCCAACACTGGTTGTCAAGCAACGGTTGGGGACAAACACAAACACAAAGACACACACACACACACACACACACACACACACACACAGCATCATCATCATCATCATCATCATCATCATCATCATCATCATCCTTTAACGTCTGCTTTCCATGCTGGCATGGGTTGGGCGGTTTGACATAGAGCTTGGCTTGCAGGGAGCTGTCCAGACTCCAATTGCCTGTTATGGCATTGTTTCTACAGCTGGATGCTCTTCCTAATGCCAACCATTTAAAAGAGTGTGCTGCGTGCTTTTTACGTGCCACTGGCACTGATGTGTTAATGCAGCAATGGCACGAGTAATTGATGCAGCACCGTCATGGCTGCTTTTTTAAGTGGTGGTGCAGGAGATGCAACATCAAAAGCGCTGGGGCTAGTGTCATGTAAAAAGCACCCAGTAACACTCTCTAAAGTGGTCGGCATTAGGAAAGGCATCCAGCCATAGAAACCAAACCAAAACAGAGTGTGGAATATGGTGCAGTGCCTGGCTTTGTCAGTTCCTGCCAACCAGTGCCAGCATGGAAAATGGACGTCAAACGGTGATGATAACGATGGTGATATGCGACAGTGGATGTGACAGTGGATTTGGTCAGCCTGAGGCTATAGTAGCAGACACTTGTCCAGTCCAAGGTGCCATGCAGTGGGACTGAACCCAGAGCCATGTGACTGAGAAACAAACATCTTACCACACAACCATGACTGTGTCTATTTGATAAATGTTTTCCGTATTTTCTTTTTTTCTTTTTAGTTGACAGAACAAAGCTGAAATCTTCTTTTGACTTCTTTAGTTCTTCCCCATCATCATCGCCACCCTGATCATCTATCTATACCCTTATTAGAGTTATGGGGGGAACAAACAATCCATTATTGTTAATAAATTGGCTTTGAATTGATTGATTTTCGGCTGACATTTACGATGGGAGTTTGAAGAGATTTCAGGATTATCAATGAAATACATTGACAATGAATTACTAATTATTTAAAATTACATCGTAACGAACTGCCGCAACTGTTGTCTGGGCATCGTTATTCTTCTCATCAATG
>NC_068990.1:28771087-28780149 GCF_001194135.2 Octopus bimaculoides | reverse complement strand
GGTTCATCTGTGTACCACCGAAAGCAAAGCCTGAACCAAAACCAGAATGACCAAGTCACCCCAACCCCCACCTCAACAGATACTCTCAGCTTTATGCTTTCGCTATTTTTGCTATCCCCCCATCATCATTATCATCATTGTCATCATCATCATCATCTATATCATCATCATCATCATCATCATCATCATCAATATCGCCATCATCACCATCAGCAGCAACAGCTACAACGTCATCATCATCATCATCACTGCCGTCATCATAATCATCATCATCATTGTCATCGTCAATATCATTGTCACCATCAACAGCAACATCATCATCGCCGTCATGATCATCATCACCACCACCATCACCAGCACCACCACCACCACCACCACCACTACCATCATCATCAACACAAACACCAGCACCACCACCATCACCTCCATCTCCACCTCCACCATCACCACCACCACCATTGGCTTCAATGTCATCATTTTTTGCACTCATCCCACATCATCATTAAATGCCACCACCACCAACAACAACAATACCATCACTGCCATCGTTGTTTTTATTGTGACCATCATCATCATCATCATCATCATCCCCGTCATCATCACCAGTATCACCGTCGTCGTCATCATCATCATCATGATCATCATCATTGTCATTATCATCATAATTCTCATCATCATCATCATCATCATCATCATCACTGTTTTCACTATAAAAATACTTTCTATCCTTACTTTTTTTTTCCTATGATCACAATCACCATCAGTATGACATGTTATCTCCACCCATGGCCACTACAAAGAACAACTTCAAGTGCAAAAATATTATTGTTTCCATCAACATTTTAGTCTTCTATTTTTTTATTTTTACAGTTCAGTCATTTATCCATCATCCGCAGAGACCCACCACCACCATGTTATAACTGTTGCTATCTCTATTTCAGAAACTATCTCTTCTTACTTTCATTATCTCTTACACCACTACTCTGTTAACAGAAAGAAAAATGTGATGGGATGGTCATGAATGGGTTGTCTTTGATCATAGAGCTATTTCTTCACCAGGGCTTATGTCAGAGCTATACACCACCACTGTGTTACCAAACATGGAAACACAAGATCCACATCGTGGTCAACCGACCAGCTAGAAATACCAGCTAAGTCTTCTTTAAATCACGTTTCCTTGTTAAGAAATCGAAGGACACACGATGTAGTTCTTGATACATTACAGGTAAAAACAAGAGGGGATGTTCATGGCTGGAGCACCTTTGATTATAGTTTTGCTTTGCTTTTTTTCATTTTCTCAAAGCTTGCCTCCTTTTTTTTTTTTTTACCTTTGTTGCTTCTTCCTTCCTTTCTTTCTTTTTTTCCTTTCTTTCCTCCTTTTTTTCTCTCTTTCCCTCTTCTCTCTCTCTCCCTGCTCCCCACTAACTTTTTTTTTTCTTTCAAGTCATATGAATGTAGGACTTCTCGGCCTTTATTACCGAAACAAACACAACGATTGTGGGCTGCAGATAGAGGTCTCTAATTATTTTTTATTGGTTATAGCTCAAAAAAACACTCCCCAAAAACAAGAAAAAGAAAGTCCTATGATTAATAGTCATTATTCAAAATCCAGTGATTTATAGTTGTATCTCAGTAATGAGCTTGTTGACAACATAATTATAAATCAAGCATATCATTTTTAAGTGTCGAGATCATAAACAAATATGGTCAACTTGAAAAAGAAAATGTTTAAATTATATGAACATGTTATATTTTAGCATATATTATATATGTTGAAAGTGTATAAATATTGCATGTTCCTCTTAACAGGTTTTTAAGAGGAAGTATTTAGCTAGGGGTTCTTTTTTTTTTTTCCTTTTATGTCGTAAAATTTGTAAAAAGTAAACCTAAAACCATGTTAAAAACGTTCCTCATTCTCTGTTCTTTGGCAGTTGTTCCAGAAAGTTCCATGAGATCTGAGCAGATGTTATGCAGAATAGATTGTTCAGATCAGAAATTCATAAACAGAATGGAGCAAATGCACTGCAAAATTTTTAACTCATGAGGCGCTGGCAGTATATTCGTTAATGTATCATTCTTTTATTATTTTACTTATGTCAGTCATCTGACTGCGGCCATGCTGGAGCACTGCCTTTAGTCAAACAAATCGACCCCAGGACTTATTCTTTGTAAGCCTAGCACTTATTCTCTCAGTCTCTTTTGCCGAACTGCTAAGTTACGGGATGATGATGATGATGATGATGATGATGATGATGAGGAGGAGGAGGAGGAGGAGGAGGAGAATGATGATGACGGTAACGATTGCAACAACTCAGAAGATGATGACAATGGTGGTGACACGATGATGATGATGAAGAGGATGATTATGATAATGATGATAATGATGACAGAGATGATGGTGATGATGATGGAGATGATTGTTCAACGTGAATTGTTCAACGTGTCTATGTTTGTGATGGCAAGGTGTAATTGGAGAGAGATTTTGGTTGCATGAAGTAAGACTAACCCAGGAGATAAGTCAATTTAAAAATGGCTTTAATTCACTCAAAGTTCTATTGACAGAACTGCCAGAGATTGCAGTTTACAAAATATTTATAGAAACAGCAATAGTATCTTGGGATTTGTCCATGACTGTTGTTATTAAAATAGCATAGAATTTTCTCGGTTCTCCCCCCCCCCCCAAGACAACCCAACATGCATACAATATCATTCAAACGATATGAATAAAGAAGTTAGATCATCAGAGCCATATCTCAAAATATAATTTGTTTTGAACTCAGAGTAGATAATACTATAAATGATAGTATGTAGATATTTAGATTTAAAAAAAAAACCCTTTAAACTGGAAAAAAAAAAAAAAAAATTAAAAGCTGCCAATGGGACTTGAACCTCATATCTTTGGTAATCATGGTAGATGTTCTACCATTGGACCAGAGCAACCCGTCAAATTTCTCTCTCTATTGTAAAAACTCTGCTCTTATCAGAGTGAATTGTATCTCGTTTATGTTATAATAATTTAGAAACTTTGAGCGAATGTGAAATAATTTCTTTTTAATGGTTGAATTCGAAGCAAATAAAGGCATAACTAATAGTGTGTGAATATTAGGTTAATACTCCTTTGGAGAGAAGTCGAAGGCTGTCCATCTCTCGTTGTTTCTAAGTTCTTATGACATGAATCTCAATATATACTCTTTTACTCTTTCACTTGTTTCAGTCATTTTATCTTGTTTATGTTCTAATAATTTAGAAACTTCGAGAGAATGTGAAATAATTTCTTTTTATTTGGTGCAGCTCTCTGGCTTACCAGTTCCAGTCAAACCGTCTGACCCATGCCAGCATGGAAAGCAAACACTAAATGACAATGATGATGATGATGATGATATACTTCAATGGAAACATGTAACATAATTTGTAAGACCGAAACTAAGACATTTGAACTGAAAAATAGACAGTTTGCCATGAAGGTGGTGAATACTTTATCATTAGTATGCAACACAACACAGTGACTACCTATATTTTACTAATTACGTTAGGTTAGGTGGTAGGTAAGTGTCTAAACAGGTGAATTTATTAATAGCTTTAGAATAGTCAAATATTAATGTCCTTTTCCTGATACTGTTAACAACATGTATTTGTGCTCACTAGGATAACTAGCTTGGCCTGATAATGTCTGCTTTGACCGCCCTGTTCATTCCTGATCTAATTATATCAGCATCAGATGATTTTAAACTTATGAGATTTCATAATTACCAGTTTAATATCTGGCAATATATTAGGGAAGACCTTAGATAGAGACAGTTGTACTGATGCTTACAGAGCTAGTTTCTAAGTCCAAATTCAACTTCAGCAGACGAATGCTTTCTCCCACAAGAAATGGGATATTGAGAACAAATGCTTTAGCAGCACTCAGTATCAGAAGTCCACAACTGGTATTCCATGGCACACCATGGCACACTGGTGTGCCATGGGACAATGCAAGGTGTGCCACAGTGTAACGTGAATATAATTATTTCCCCTATACTTTTAGTTAGATTTTTAGTTCAGATGTGCTGCCAAATTTTGGAAAGAATATAAGTGCTGGCATAGGTCGGGCAGTTTGACATGGAGCTTGGCTTGCAGGGAGATGTCCAGACTCCCACTGTCTGTTATGGCATTGTTTCTACAGCTGGATGCTCTTCCTAATGCCAACCACTTAACAGAGTGTGTTGGGTGCTTTTTACGTGTCACTGGCACTGATGTGTTAATGCAGCACCGTCATGGTTGCTTTTTAAGTGGTGGTGCTGGAGACGCAACATAAAAAGCGCTGGGGCTAGTGTTATGTAAAAAGCACCAAGTACACTCTCTAAAGTGGTCAGCATTAAGAAAGGCATCCAGTCATAGAAACCAAACCAAAACAGAGTATGAAAAATGGTTGCGGTGCACTGCTCTATATGAGGGAATGCATATGGCTATATATATATACATATGGTGGGCTTCTACCTTTAAGTGTAGTGTACAGTGTTTTCTGATCGGCGTGGTCAGTTGTTAAAGCCATTGTTATTATTTTTAGTTGGCAACCTTAAATTAGAAATTGGAGATAACATTTTCAGAACTACCTACATCAAAGAGCTTTTTAAGAGAGATGTTCTGCGAATGGTAAAGCCATGGACAGAGATTTTAAAATGCAAAAGATAAACTGGCAATTATTGTAGGGAGAAAAGAGGTATTTATTGGTTCTTTTGAAGATCATTAGGTCTTTGAAAAGTGTCCCTTTTATTTATATTTGACAGAAAAGTAGTATAGCAAGCGGGAAGAAAATAATGAGAATTCCCACAAAAGAAAAAAAAAAAAAAAAGGGTCACTTTTGATGAGGCTCAGCTGCACAGAGTGATTTGTGTCACTTTTGAAAAATTATTCCCTGGTCATTTCAGCAGAGGCCACAATACGGTTTAGCACTTAACGAGCTGAGTGAAAGACATGAAAATCTATCATGGCTAATCTAAAGTAAGGGGCCTTAAATGGGGTTGAAGTCAAGGCTGGAGTTTCGTTTTCCATTAGTTTATTCGAGACATAGAACAGAAGAGTTTTTAGTTTTGAATAAATATTGTGAATATTGTCATGAATGGTCAAATGGTCAGTTTAAATGCTAAAGGATTGGAATATGTCTCTTGAACCTGTTTCAAACTCAGGCTCAACTGTTATGATTTTTGAAATCCCAATCTAAACTGAGTTTCTGAAGAAACCTTATGCAATCATCAACAGTGTCCACTGCCAAAATTTTATAAGGGGTGCACTGAACTTCCAGTTCTTTACATTTTGAATTCAAATCCTATTGAAGTCATCTTTACTGTTATCTCCCTCCAGGGTCAATGAAGCTTCAGTTAAGTAAATTGACAAGTCCTTCCCTCTAAATTTCAAGTCTTGTAACTTTGTTAGAATTAATGGTTAAACACCAGTTTCAGACCCAGGCAAAGAAATTGAAGGAAAATAGTGTAAATATGTGTAAAACAATTTGTAGTAAACGAATATTAAAAAAAAAAGAATTTGCGCCAACAAATGGGGGAGTGGTGAGAGGGCTTGGAACAACTGGTACTTATTTGTCTTACTTTTTATCAGCCCCAAAAGGATGACAGGCAAATTTGACCTTGGTGTAATTTGAACTCAGAATGTAAAGCTTGACGAAATACCTGACATGCTAACGATTCTGCTAGCTTTCTGCCTTAAGGCAACAATGTAAATTAACAAGTAGCAGTTATTGTTAGCCCAGGGTTAATCCCCATCAAACAGACCTGTGATCAAAAGGCATTCCAGCTTTGCCATCTTATCTTTTAATCAAAAAGCCGCATTTTGAACTGCATTAACCAATATATCCTTTCTTTTTCCCTCAAAGTGACAGATTTTAGTATGCTGCTGTGTTGAGGAAGTGAGGCTATGTTATTGGTTTTCTTTGAAGTGGAACTGTGACAATGCACAAGAGATGGTTAATCAATAAAGTATGTCTTCTCATGACATTTTGATTTAGTATTTGGTTTGCAAAAATTCTTGAAGTGAATTTGTGTGTTGAAACAAATGCTGTTGTGTCTTGGGAGGGTCATAACACCAATAGTAATAGTAACACACACACACACTGGTTCAATATCACTTCTTCTTTGTTAGTCAATCGGTTAAATATCAAGCCAACTAACTAATCAATCATTTGTTTAATGAGCTCGTTAAACAATCAATCAGTTGTTTGTTCATCAAAGTCCTTTCATTGCTATTTGTAACTTCTTCAATAACATGTGCTCTCTCTTCAAGGTCCACCTTGAGACTCACGGCAGTGTTGTGTGTTATATTTCCTAAAATTTCAGCTGGTGAAGATGATTCTGTGGTTAAAAATTTCAACAAGTATGCTTTTTCTTATTCTTTCTGTTTCCTTTCCTTTATTCTTTTACTTGTTTCAGTCATTTGACTGCGGCCATGCTGGAGCACCACCTTTAATCGAATCAAATCGACCCCAGGACTAATTCTTTGTAAGCCTAGTACTTATTAGATCGGACCCTTTTGCCGAACCGCTAAGTTACAGGGACATAAACAGACCACCATCGGTTGTCAAGCGATGTTGGGCAACAAACATAGATACACAACATATACACACGTATACATATATATATGTATACATATATACGATGGGCTTCTTTCAGTTTCCGTCTACCAAATCCACTCACAAGGCTTTGGTCGGCCCGAGGCCATAGCAGAAGACACTCGCCGAAGGTGCCACGCAGTGGGACTGAACCTGGAACCATGTGGTTGGTAAGCAAGCTACTTTTTTTTATTTTTTGCCATTTGTATTTCATTGTTTGTAGAATACTAAAAAAAATACAAATTTGGTTTCGGCATAAAATAAAGTGAATCAAAATATGATCTAACAGAGCTTTTGATTCTATTCACCTGAGAAGGCGTATACACTACTCATGCTGAGTGATGTTAATTCAATGTTGTTTATAACATACATAATATTCAGCAATGAATAACTGGTAATGACGCATTGAAACAATTGTAGTGATGTAGTAATATATAATAAAGCCTGTTCAATTCATCTCCTGGTATTAATACACACACACACACACTCACACACACAGAGTAAACGCTTTTGTCTGCTTAGTTTGTTGGAATATTTTAACTGATCAAAATGTAAATTCTGTAAAGTCCTGTATGCCCTGAAGATCTTCCACCCATGTTACTCAAAATGCAAGCTTATATTATTATATATGTTTTGTAATTCAAATTGAGTGAGAAGTGAAACAATTGTAGGCAATGTTAAATAATTAATAAATTAATTTATAATGATTTGAATCTCTCCATCTCCAAACTTATTAATAACATTTGATGTTTTATAATGTATTCATTGCAGAAATATTTCTTCAAAATATAATATATCAAACCAGAGTATTTTGGATAAAGCGATCCCTAAAAGAAGTTTAAACATCCTCATAATAAATATATACATATTAATATATATATATATATATATATATATACATACATACATATATATATATATATATATATTAATATATATTAATATATATATAGCAATAAGAAAATGGGGGGGGTGGAATATGTGGTATTCATCAACTTGCAGACATAGTACAGTTTCCCTCTACCAAATTCACTTGCAAAACATTAGTCATCTGGAGCTATAGTAAAACACATTCTTTCCCAAGGTGCCATGTGGTAGGATTGAATCCCAAACCACTTTACTATCGTAAAGTGAGCTTCTTTATGAAACAGCTTCCATATTTTACATTTATGACTTTGCTATTGCGTATCAGCTATACTTCCAATGTCAATCGCATTCATTTAAGTTAAGCAATAAAGCAAGGGTACTGGGGGTACTATAATCTATATACATATTCTCTACCTTGCTTCAATTGCTACTTTCTGATATGAAGCTTTTAGTTCTATATAATCAATGCTATATACTATATAGAATTTTCAAAAGCATTGGAAATAATCAAATCTAATGCCTTTTCTTGCAATATATAAATAATGTCTTTTGGTTATTTTTTTGAGTTTATTTTGGTTTCATGTAGAAATATTCATGATCATTTGTAAATCGATATGAACTGGAAAAATTGGGATAATATTCATGTTGCTTTTGGTTATAGCCACATGTTGTACATATTAAAATGTATGTAATTATACCTCTTATACATGGCAATATGTAACACACATGAATACATGTTGTTATACATAGTAATACCTCTAAGCTGTTAATACATATTATATATGTGATGATACATGTTATAAACATTTTACTACATGTTATACATATTAATACATGTCATACATGTAGGTATCAAATTTTGACACAAAGACACACACACACACACACACACACACATACATACATACATACATACATACAAATATATATGTATATATGACAGGCTTCTTTCAGTTTCCATCTACCAAATCCCCTCACAAGACTTTGGTCAACTTGAGACTATAGTAGAAGACACTTGCCCAAAGTGCCATGCAGTGGGACTGAACCTGGAACCATGCAGCTGGGAAGCAAGCCTTTTACCACACAGCCATGCTGGCATCTATATATGTACTAAGCTGAACCAAGCACCAGTGGTACATAGAAATCTTGAGAAGGACCTTATACTAGTGATGTACAATGTTTATAAATCTCTTAGAAATTGCATTTTCATCAATAGGAGAAAATATGATTGAAAGGTGAAGGCATTAGAATAATTAGAATTAAGTGCTCAACCACATTGGATTGTGGTAGGTTTTTGCACTTAATATCCAGGTTTCAGGGTTCGGTTTGTTTTTAACATCTTTACATGCTAACCAGCCAGTCGACCAACTGCATGTCAGACAATGCCTATAGTATTAAGCCATAGCTCGAAGGTTCCATGGCTTTTCAATGTGCTACGAGTTCTTCCATTGCAAACATCATTGAATTCTTGGATTCGACTTCTGCTTCATCAATTCATTCTCCTGCCACGATCATGGCTGAGGTTGTCTTTGTTGTTGTTGATGTTGTATTCTTACGTATGAGTCAGATATTGTGTTATACAGAACTATATATA
>NC_068990.1:28769772-28770523 GCF_001194135.2 Octopus bimaculoides | reverse complement strand
TATATATATATATATATATATATATATATATATATGTATATGCATGTATATACATACATACATATATGTATATATATATATATATATATATATAAACATATATATGTATGTATATATATGTAGCTCAATATGGAAGTTCATATCTGAAATTTGTTCTTACCAAGTTAGAGAGGAACACAATTGAATTACTTTCCTTCAGAATTGTCTGTTACTGGGGAAAAAATAAAAAAATAAAAAAGTGTAGGTACAACATCTCTTCTGCCTCCCTCTGCCCCCCCCCCAGTCATTCTCTCTCTCTTTTCCTCTCTCTTTCCTTTACTTTTATTCTTTCTCCCCTTTCCAATTCTTGCCTAATGTCTCTCTTTCTCTCTCTTTCTCTCTCTCTGTCTTATTTCATGAGTCTTTCTGTTTCTTACATAACCTCTATTTTTCCCCCCCTGTCTCCCTTTCTTTCTCTCTCTCTCTCTCTCTCTTGCTATTCTTCTTGCACCCACAACACACATATACACATACACATGCATGCACATACATGCCTATACATGCACATACACACACACATGCTTTCGTTTGATACTTGCACATACTCTCTCTCTCTCACACACACACACACACACACACACGCACACACACACAAACACTCACACACAGACTCTTTTACTACACCATTTTGCTTTTTGCACTCTCTCCCTCTTTCTCTCTCTCTCTCTCCGTCTTTCTCTCTCTCTCTCTCCGTCTTTCTCTCTCTCTCTCT
>NC_068990.1:28768889-28769380 GCF_001194135.2 Octopus bimaculoides | reverse complement strand
CAGAACGGTGTCGTCGGATGCCATCTGATGTCAAATCTATTTTGTGATACGAGTGTGATGGAATTAAAGCAACAGAACGGTGTCGTCGGATGCCATCTGATGTCAAATCTAATAAAGTGACAGTAAGTGTAGCAGCTTCAGAAACACAAGAGTCAGAACGGGAATGTCAGCAGGTCTAATTTCCTTAATATTAATTTAATCTTGCAGCTATTTAATTAAATCATTTAAGTACTTTCATATACACACACTTTAGAAGATGTCTGCCGTGATGTGTGTGTGAGTGTGGGAAGGTGCGAGTGTGTCAGTGAGCGTGTATGTGAGTGTATGTGTGTGTGTGTGTGTGTGTGTGAGTGAGCGAGTGAGTGTGGAGGTGTCTGAAGATTGCTTGAGTATATATTTGAATATAATATATATGTAAATATATATATATATATATATATACATATACATATATATATATATATATATATATATATATATATATATATATA
>NC_068990.1:28767524-28768879 GCF_001194135.2 Octopus bimaculoides | reverse complement strand
ATATATATATATACATACATATATATATATATATATATATATATATATGTATGTATGTATGTATGCATGTATTTATATATATATATATATCTATATGTGTATGTATGTATGTATGTATGTATCTATGTATATATGCATACATACATACATACATATATTTAGATGGATAACATGTTTATATGTATATATATATATGGCCATCTATCTATATATATGGCCATCTATCTATCTATCTATCTATCTATCTATCTATCTGCCTGTCTGTCTGTCTGTCTGTCTGTCTCAGTTTCTTCCTCTCTCCCTCCCCCCTCACTCTCGCCTTATATGTCTACAATTATGGGGCCATGATTGACCGCTAGCTCCAGAAGCTATTTTTTTATTCTCTCTCCATTTATTTCGTTGTGTTCCTTTCTGTTGAAGAGCTTAGGCTCGAAACGTAAAAGACTTTCTCACCTTCCCGAGTGTTAAACTAATACACCTGTCTTCGTCCTTTGTTTTTCTGTAAATTTCAACTATATATATATAGCTTGAGGCTGACCAAAGCCATGTGATTGGATTTCATTGATGGAAACTGAAAGAAGCCCATCGTATATAAATAAATAAATAAATATATATATATGTATGTATTTGTGTGTCTGTGTTTGTCCTCCCACCATCGCTTGACAACCAATGTTGGTGTGTTTACTTCCCTGTAACTTAGCGGTTTGGCTGTAGTCTAATGAATGAAACAGGTAAGAAGTGAAAAATATTTTAGTGGGGGTGCGTGGCTTAGGGGTTAGAGTGACAGACTCATTATTGTATGATTGCGGTTTCAGTTTCTGGACTGGACGATTCATTGTGTTTTTGAGCAAAGCACTTCATTTTGTATTGCTCCTGTCCACTCAGCTGGCAAAAATGAGTCACCCTGTGACAGACCGGCATCCCGTCCAGGTGAGTAATTTATGCGCCATGAAACTGGGAAACCAGCCCTTCTGAGCCAGTACAACTCGAGAAGATAACTTTACCTGTTTTGAAGGCCTGTGGCTTAGCAGTTAGGGTGTTGGATTCATAATCATAAGATTGTGATTTCAATTCCTGGACTGGGCAACACATTGTGTTCTTGAGCAAAACACTTCATTTCACGTCGCTCCAGTCCACTCAGCTGACAAAAGTGAGTAACCCTACGATGGACTGGTGTCCCCTCCAGGTGGATAATCTATTCACCATGGAAACCAGAAAACTGGCCCTTATGAGTCAGCATGATGCGAGAAGGTAACTTTACTTTTACCTTCAAAAGACATTTTTAAAAAAATGGTCAAGTGACTTTTGAGCCAACCTGTATTTTAATCATGTTTTTTTTTTTTTTTTTTTTTTTT
>NC_068990.1:28759717-28767514 GCF_001194135.2 Octopus bimaculoides | reverse complement strand
TTTTTTTTTTTTTTTGTTTTTTTTATTCATTGAAATAATCCTTCTTATGGCGTGGCAAGTAGTCATCACCAAAATGTATTTTAGATGTAGATTTATTGAACTGGATTATGATTGAGTGAGGATATATCATCATCTCAGAATGTTGATTTCTGTTTGGATTTTTATGGAAACAGATTATGATTAATTACAGACACACCGATCTCTCTACATATCATGTTCCATTATCATAATCCTCATCATCATCATTGTTATCATCATCATCGCCGTCATCATCATCATCATCATCATCATCATCATCATGACCATCATCATCACCACCACCACCATCACCAACACCACCACCACCACCACTATCACCACCACCACCACCATAATCACGTTCATCATCATCATCATCACCATCATCACTATTGTTTTTTTTACTTTTCCATGCTTGTGTGTGTAAGATGGAGTTTTACTGAGGCAAATCTCCTACAACCAGATGTCTCTACCCTCTTTGTTGCCTAAATTTGTTTCCAAACAAGGTAATATTTCCCCGTGGCTAGACATTTTGTCACCGAATATTAGAAAAGAATGATATTCCTTTACAACTATTACCTGATGTCGACAAGGAGACACAAACACACGCACACACACACACACACACACACACACACACACACACACACATACACACATACACACACATACATACATACATATATCCTGGAAATGAACTCACAACCCCACAACTGTAAGCCTGATACCCTAAACATTGAGCCATGCGCCTTCACTATATTACAATATATAAGATCAAAATTTTAAATCTGAATCTTAAATTTAAACTTCAAATTCAAAACCCGGTTCGTAATGGTGGGTATTCAGTTGTAGGCTTTTAGCATGATTGATCTTGTTGAAATTTTTCTCATGCCCTTACTAATATTCTTATTAACCATCACTCAATGCATGTTTTATTTCGCTGTGGAAACACTCGTAATTTTATCAAACTTGACATTGCTTTAGTTTAAGTTTAGTCATTAAACCATTTGGATGCAATGATGCGATGTGATTAACATGGATTAATCCCTAAATTATTGGAATATGCAAAGTTGAAATTTGATACACTGAGAGGCAGAGCTTGTTGAAAGATGATGATGATGATGATGATGATGATGAGGATGAATTAAAGCAGTGTGAAAATACAAGTGATGAAACAAGCCTCTAACCATAAACTGTATGGGGCATGTGGGATACCTAGAAAAATCAAGTGATTCAGTGAAAGAAGAAAGTAATGCTAAGTATTACATATTCCTTTTCACTTGTGTACATACATCAAAACCTTTAATATATGTTTATTTAATTTTAAAAAAATTATGTCACAATTGGTTGACAAAACACTAGCATAGCCAGTGTGTGTGCCGCCTATGGTGGCCCTTCAGTTTGCTGCCCTTAGGACCCCACAAAAAACACATATTGCTGACAGCAAACCCAAAAGTGGTGCAACCCCCATAAAAGCGCTGCATGGGGTGGACTGCCCCCCTCCACTCTCCTCTAGCTATGCTAGTGTAATAAAGTATCCGAAGAGCTAGCCACTGGTTCACCATATTTTCAGCTGCAAAATGACAAAAAGTGACAAAAGTACAGTATTTTTATTTTTGGTTTTCTTGCTAATGTTTACAAAGATAAACAGACATATTTGAGGCAAATGATTTCATAATATCGATTCTGAATGATCCACAAGTAGTAGACACATGATGTAATGATTGACAGTTTGTCTGTATCAGAAGAATCAACAATTTTTTTGCAGTAGAGGGAAAAATATCAGACACTCCCAGCAGTTCCAAAGATGGCAGCTGCTTCCCTACAGTACTGCCCTATGTGGGATCACACAAATTCACCATACGGCATCCACACGATGAGGAAAGAGGAATAAAATGTTTCAGTATGTGATATCCTTTGTACTCCCTTGTAAATAGTTGCCTGCTATATTAGTACCATTGTTGGATCCTTGACCACTGAAATCTTCCAAGAGAATGCTATTTTTCTTCAATGTTTCTTTAGATCCGGTTTGCAATCTCAGAACCTGCATTCTTACGACAGTCTTCAAAAGATAGAAATGTCACTTTAATCTTTAACTCACCAATTTATTCTTTAAAGGAAACGTATGATAAATGTTGCCTGTTTAACATGTGAAGAATCAGGTGTGGCATCAACTGTTGTTGAATAGTATTTTGTCTTTGATCTTCCGGAGAGTAAGTCTTTGAAAACAAGATCAGAGCAAACAGAAATAAATTCATTTTGTGATTCAACTGACAAATAACATACTGGCGACTTTCACCTTTCTCTCGACTTTCTCTGACCTTCCTGACATGGCTTTCAAATAAGGGAGCCCAAAGGAATTTACCATTGTGAACACAGCCAATCAGAAGAGTGCTATCATAGAATGCTAGTTCCCTTCCACCCAAAAATAAGAGGATGTCAGTTAGACAGTGGAAAATATTAGTCCAGTCGACTTCCTCTGTTATAATTTGCTTATGCAGAAAATGTTTGATGCAATTATTAAATGATTCCTTCGTTTGAATCGATTGTTGCATAATTCAATTTATGCTGGTTTTTACATAGACTTATCCATTTTTCTGTGAGAGTTCATCCATTTTCTGTCATCAAAGCCAATGCAATTAACTCCAACTTTTCTAAAGAGTCTGCATAGCAAAAAAAAAAAAAAAAAAAAAAAAAAAAAAGAAATAAGGTACTTTTGTTGACATTCTAAACAAGCTGATTTCTCAAAGACACTCGATTGCTGTGATACCTGTATTTAAAAATTCAAACTAGAAAAGATTGCCGTTCACAATTGCTTGGAAATCTTTTGGGGAAGAGAATATATCCTTCATAAATACGTTTTTCAATGATTTCTACACTTCTTTGAATTCATATGCCAATATGGAATCTACCAGGCATGTCTCGGTTTTAAGTGTCTGATGTTCTCTTCATCTTCAGAAGTAATCCTTTGAGCACTGTAGGTGGTTTACGATTAATGGTTTCACTCAGAGATTTTGATGAAGTCGTTTTGTTTATGATTTGTTCTTGAGATAGGTTCTGCATCTGGTGATGGATATTCATCGCTTAACTTTCTCGTAATGACGTTTTTTTCTTTTGAATTCTTGTTCATCTTTCGTTTTCCTGTCACTTCACTTTTTGCACTCCAGACTTCTGCTTTTGCATTGCACTGAGATGACAACGGAACCATAAAATTCTAACTGGAAAAGATTGGATTCATGACTATGTAGCGTTTTTGATCAGCGTCAAATGCTGGGCTTGCCTAGAAGACTTCATCAAATAAACCAGTATTGCTTTGTGCATGTGTGTGTGTGTGTGTGTGTGTGTGTGCGTGTGCGTGTGCGTCTTCAGAAGTCATAACATGCAGCTAATAGAATGCATGCATGACAACTGATTGATAGCTGAATAAGTAGAGGGGGGGGGAGAGGAGAGAGGGGGGTAGTGTTCTTTGAGTGTAAGATGTATGCATTCAATGAAGAAATCAAATAATTCAAGCAGTACAATGGAGGAAATATTGAGAATTAAGAAGAATGTAGCAGAGGAGAAAAAAAAAACAGATGAAGGAAACAGAAGAGAAATGGTAATGCTGGTGGTGAGTGAGAGGGAGGGAGAGACAGAGAATATCTCCCACTGTATATGTGTGCATTGTGGGACAACACGAGTTGGTGACAGGAAGCCCAGTTAGTGTTTGAAGATCATTCTTTTATTGACTGATGAAGCAATATGACTAAGTTTATGACACTGACTGGAAGATCTGCACACTAACTGTCAAACCAGCTGATTGGAGATAATGTAAGGGAACATTCATGACCTGTAGACTCAAATGAATGAATAAGGATTACACAAAGCTGATTAAAGATTGATGCAAACGGGGCAGCCCCAGAGAGTTGGGTTGCCCCATGAGTGTATTGAGAGCTTCAAAATATTTTATTATAGATCCTTGGGTGTGTCAAAACTGACCAATTAACTAATTAAGCAAAGCATTAAATTTAATGCCTATGTAATTTTTCTATGATTAATCATATGATTTGGCATGTTGAAGTGACTTCAGCTTCGTACACTGCTATCTTTATGTTGTATACTTAACCTAACCAAGAAATTTCTGTATCTCTGCCTCAGCAATTTGGGAGGATCTGCTTGGAGGATTTACTTGAGAGGATTGTTTTCATGTTGGAACCTTAATTGTAGCTTATCTTCACAAAATGCTTATTGAAACTGTTCTGTACTTATGATCATTAGAAAGAAGTTTTCCTGTTAATATGGTTTGACCAACCACCACTGCCACCACCACTACCACCACCATTTTTGAATGTTTAAACTAGGTTGGTCTTAACATTCAAAAATTGTGGTGGTGGCGGTGGTGGTTGGTCAAACCTTATTAACTTTCAGATAGATAGACAGACAAACATATAAATAGATAGACAGACAGACAGATAGATAGATATATAGTTAGATAGATAGATAGATAGATAGATTGATAGATAGATAGATAGTTAGATAGATAGATAGATATTGTATGCATGGAACATATAATAGAGGGCTGTTAGACGGAGGGAGAGAGTGAGTAAGACAATGAATGAGAGGCGGTTGATATTTTCACTTATTGTCTTGATCATGAAGCTCATAAGAAAGACCTGAAAAAAAGAACACAAAATTTTATGTTCGTTTGTTGTTGATGAGTTTTATTGATTATTTTGGAGTATCATTCAGTTGCAAATGCACGTGGCTTGATTATTATGGTGCTCCATTCACTATTAGAGGCCTGTGGTTTCGGTTCACTAACGGGCGATGCATTGTATTCTTGAGCGAAACATTTTGTTTTACGTTTCTTTGGATCACTCTGACATCTGACGCATAGCACATCTTGAACCTGAACAGGCAATATCGATATAATTGACGGGGTGAGCTGATGTTCAGTATAAACAGTTGATCAATATATAAAAATCGTCTCCACTAGCTGCTTAGCAATTTCCGGATCCTCATTAGTAATTTACAAAAGGAGAATCCGACATCGTTAAGTTGTATTGCTTTCTTGGAGTAATCTATTATAGTTTGTCTTGTTTAGTCCAATGCCTGACTGCAAAAGTGTTTAGCCATCCCATACTTTTAGGCAGAGGTTATATCATATGTGTCAACCAATATGAGTATGATCTCTCTAAAGATATTGAAATATGAGAGAGAGAGAGAGAGAGAGAGAGAGAGAGAGAGAGAGAGAGAGAGAGAGAGAGAGAGAGAGAGAGAGAGAGAGAGAGAGAAATTTCGATTTAGCCGTTATTTCTAACATTTGGATCTCGCCCTTCAGTGTGCGCATTAATCTTTCTTTCCTTTGTTGTTGATTCTGTTTCTGATTTTCGATACCACAGTGCAGAATATATCTATGTAGTTTAGCCACCATACTAAATTATAAACAAATATTAACATACATATATCTTCATGGATTGAAAGTTTCATAGAATGGTATCATTGTTAAGTTTTTTTGTAATTTTCTCTGCTTTTTCTTATTCTTTGCCTCTCCAGTTGCTCTTCTTGCGTTTATCCGCCTTCTTGTCTCACCCCCACCTCTGTTGTTCTCACGACCATTTCGTTCTTTCTAATCTTATTTGTCCACAAATCGCTATGGATGCTGCTGTTGTTAAACCGATTGTCATAATTTCAATGGCGAAGTAAGTAGTTTCGCAACATAAAGGTGATAGGTTCGGTTACTTGTTTCTCATGATGTATAAGTGACAAAGACCAGAACACTTTCCCTGGACAGGACGCTAGCTCATCGATGAATCACTCATTTAAATCTGCGTTAACTGAAGCAACGTGAAATAAAGTGTTTTGCTCGAGAGCATAATGCATAACACGCATTGAGAATCGAAACCACGATCTTGTGACGGTCAATACAACACTGAAATCCGTAGACTTTGCTAATGATGAAATCTCACTTTCTAATAAGGAAATCTTACTTTCTAATAAGGAAATCTCACTTTCTAATAAAGAAATCTCACATTCTTGTATGTAAAGAATTTGTATTTCATAATGTGTATAACTTTATCCGAGTAGCTAGGGTAGAAATTAAGGTCCAGCGAACGCGTGTCTTTTAATAAGTAACGTTGTATAATAATTAACGTTAGTTACAACTGAAAATATTTGCAACTGAAAATATTCATTTCTTTGAGATGTGATTACATTTCAATAGGTTTGAACGTAAAAGCAATGTAGATGTCTCGATTTTAAAAATTATCGGAAATTTAACGAATGTCATGAGAATGACAGAGTTTTGACCTTGTCATTACATATTTTGCCGCATAATATTTAGATATATTTCAGCCAGAATTGAACCAGAGCATGAGTCGCTTTGTACCACCCAGAGAAGTTATTTAATTATGTTTCATATTTCAGAAATTCTTGTGACAGTTAATATTTCAGAAATATAACCGAATGTAGGTGGCATATGAGGACTATTTTGGCAAATATAGTTTGGCTCAGTGTGAATGTTCTAGAGACTTTTCCTTTCTTGATGTGGTTTGCATGATGTTAAAGAGAGCAGGGTCAGTTTGAAGTGAAATAGTTATGTCTTAGTAAACTCCATTTTTGTAAAAGACGGACCAAACCATGGGTGTATTTGAAATTTGCTGCTAACATCATTTGGGCAACGTTGATGGAATACTTTCTAAGTCATAAAAATGATACAACGCTCACGGCGCTGTTGAGCATAGGAATAAAAATTCTTATCAGATTTCGGGAGCGATAATACTTCTTTATGGCAAAAGAGGACCTGAAAAATGCTGCAAGAATAAGCAAAGAATTCATCAGAAGCAATACGATTTGGGTTTTGCTGTGCCCAGCACAATCCCAGATTTTAAATCCGATTAACAGATTATCGAACCGAACCGTCGAAAATACTAAGAAATTCCAGGTGTGTTATCGGGAAATAGATTTAATCCCTTCTAGATGTGACACCTTTTCGAGCAACTACGTGTAACTAACAGCATTAACATTATGGTATGTATATATATATTCATACATACACACATGCATGAATATATACATACACAAATACATATATATGTACATATACATACATATGTAAGTTTGTGCTCATTCCCACTACGACACATAAATATATACATACGCACATATATACATATATACATATATACATATATATTAATATGAATATACACATAGATGTATAAATACGTTTACGATTATATATATATATATATATACACTCACATATCTATAAATCTATATATATGTATATATATATATATATATATGAATATGTATGTACATGTCAGCATGTATATAGATGTGTGTATGTATGTATACGAATGTATTATATATATATTTATATACAAAACCTGCAAATAGGTTCATCTGAAATATTGTCATCGAAAATGATGATGAAATATGGTAGAAATCTGGAAAACTGCGCGTGATTTCAGGTCCTGATAATTACGTGTAATTCAATGATCAGCAGAAAAATTCGATTCCATGTTTGCAACAATAATATAACACAAGAATAATGCAACCGATTTCATAACAAAGATCACGAAACTACGCACATATACAAAGGTTCACATGCATGTGTGTGCGTGTATGCATGTACACACACACACACACACACACACACACACACACACACACACACACACATATGTATATACATATATATAGATATGTGTCTCCCTCTTTCTCTCTCTCTATATATGTATATATGTATATATACATATATTTAGTTAAATATATGTATATGTATGTATATATATA
>NC_068990.1:28753943-28758488 GCF_001194135.2 Octopus bimaculoides | reverse complement strand
ATATATATATATATATATATATACATATATACCTGTGAGAGTCCGTGCCCACCTACGTGCATTTCTCAACGAGTTTTATTTGCATGTATATTTATAATAGTTTTATATATCTATGTGTGTATGTCTGTCTGTGTACAATATGTATACGTATGTATGTATTCATGCCAACATACGTTCATACATTCATACATACATTCATACATCCTTACATACACACACACACACACACGCACGCAGACGCGCACATATTCTGTCTCTCTCTCACACATACATATACACACATATCTGTTTTGGGAGAATTTTTTCTCGAATTACACATATATAGCTCATACCATATAATTATTAAAAACCTCTTTGGGATAGAAAATGTTGAAATATAGAAGACTGCCCTAATGCACGCTAGATTGAAAGCTTACGAAATTCTATGACGTTGAATCTACATATATATGTGTGTGTGTGTGTGTGTGTGTGTGTGTGTGTGTGTGCACACCCTAAAAAATGTTGCTTGAATTCGTCGTCATCAAGGTATTACCTCACCTGTTTATACCTATTTAATATTTTACCTGAAGATGATATAATATATAAGTATATCAATAAAATTCTACCGAAACATTTTAAATCCTAAATTTTAAATCCTACTTGTGTGTTTTATATTTATAAATATATATATAACAGAGCAGCACATAAATGTAAAACAAGGTGGGAAAAAATAGTACTTGAATACCGGAGATAGAGTAATGTGCTTTATCATTCAATTTACAAAAACATCACGAAAATATAAAAATAACTGCTACTCAGAGTGTCACGTTTCTGTTCGTCAGACAATTTCTCAATCTAAACTGTCCGACGAACGAGAGCGGGAAACTCTGAGTAGCAGTTTTTTGTGATATTTTTGTGATGTTTTTGCAACTGTAATAATAAATATGTATATATATATATATATATATATATATATGATAATAATATAAATAATATATATGCATATATACATACGCATATGTACATACCTACATCTATACGTATGTGTATAAACCATACGTGGGCACATGACGTCATGAAACGTGTACAACAATAAAGTACGAAGTACGAGTACATGGAACATGAACTATTCTTTCGAACAACGAAAGGCACAAATGGAAAACAAAACAAACAAACAACATACAGAACGACTCATCATCAATTGTTGGCTGTTATTCTAGTCTCGTATTTCGAGCATCCATAATATTTGGGCCAAAACAAAATGAAAGATACCAAAATTGGTGGCTGGACAGAACGACACAAAACGGATTCATTATCAGAGCATGGAATGCATCGGTGAAAGTAAGCTCACTATTGTTGGATAACTCGCAACTCCAACAGAATTGAATTGTATCAAATGGTGGATTAAAAACATAATAAATACTGACGTATGGGTTATCTGGTATTGCGACAATTATTTCATGAAGAGTATATTCGAATGCTATTTTGGTTTAGCATTTATACTCATCAGTAATCACAACACAGTCAGGTGTGCGAAATGCACAAATTACATAACATTACATAATATGTCATGCAATTCTCAACTTATCAAGATGACTAAATAAATAAACGATCTTACTAACATCTAAGTACTGTAAAGTAGAACTGTCAATCACGGAGGCAAGTAAAACTGTGAAGTAAAGACGGCATTTCTACTCCAAAGACGTCATTAAACTTAGTACCCTCATTCATGAAGGTGGGAGGTAGAAGAATTGCTCAGGTGAAACTTACTCCTATTCTAAACTAATTAAATATCAGCTTGAATTAATGGAGATCGATCAAATTATAATTCTGGGTAAATAAAGGAAAAACACAGATTAGTAAAGATCCTTGGGAAAATTAAATGTAGAGGAATTTTTGGTGGAAAACTAAAGGAAGTAATACAAAACATATAGGATAAATGAAATAGAGAGAAAGGAAGTGGTTAACACATTGACGGGAAAACACTATTGGCATAACATAAGAAAATAATTGTACTCCTAAGCTAATGAGAGAAGTGAAGTCAATAATGAATGTCAGCTTAAAAATATGAGCTTATGAATTTATAAATTTATGTGTATTGAATATCGAAATTTATAGATTTCAATTATTTAGTTCCAAAGAGGTTACGTATTAAGGGACCAGAAAATAAATACATAGGCGCAGGAGTGGATGTGTGGTAAGTAGCTTACTTACCAGCCACATGGTTTCGGGTTCCGTCATCACTGCGTTGCACCTTGAGCCAGTGTCTTCTACTATAGCCTTGGGCCGACCAAAGCCTTTTGAGTGGATTTGGAAGACGGAAACTGAAAGTCCGTCATATATATATGTGTGTCTGTGTTTGTCCCCCAACATCGCTTGACAGGCGATGTTGGTGTACTTACGTCCATGTAAATTAGCGGTTGAAAGTTCCGAGGATGGTACTTCATAGAAAGTTCCAAGGGCTTCATGGGAAGTTCCGATGTTGGAACTTCCTGGAAAATTCAGAGGATGGAATTTCTTGGAAAATTAAGGGGCCTTCCTGGAAAGTCCGAGGATAGGACTTCCTGTAAACATCCTAGATTTAGGTTCCAGAATGGGAATACTTGGGAAGTTCCGAGGATGGGACTTCCGGGAAATTCCTGGATAGTTCTGAAGATGAGATACTCCCTGCAAAAATCCGAGGATGGAATTTACTCGAAAGTTCCGGAGAATTCATGGAAAGTTACGAGGACGAGCTACTTCCTGGAAACTTCCTGGGACTTCCTGGAAAGTCACGGGTACTTCCTGGAAAGATCCGAGGGTTGTATTTCCGGGAATGGCCCGAGGATGGGACTTTCTGTAAAACTCCGGGAATTCCTGGAAAGTCACGTGGAGCTACTTCCTGGGAAATTCCGAGGATGGTACTTCCTGGAAATACCCAGGGAATTCATGGAAAGTTTCGAGCATGAGCAAATTCCCGGAAAGTTTCGCGGATGGTATTACCTGGAAAGTTCCGAGAATGGGACTTCATGGAATATGCTGAGGATGGGACTTCTTGGAAAGTTCCGCGGGTGAGCTACTTATTGGAAAAGATCCGGGAAGGTGTTACTTCCTGGAAATTTCCGAGCACTTTCTAGAAAGTACCGAGGATGGGGCTTCCTGGAAAGTCCCGAGGACAAGAAAAGCTCCGAGGGCTTCATGGAAAGTTCCGAGTATGAAAGTTATGGGGATGGTATTTACTAGAAATTCCGATGTCGAGACTTTCTGCAAAGTTCCTGGCACTTCCTGGAAAGTTCCAAGAATGAACTACTTCCTGGAAAGTTCAGATGATGGTATTTCCTGTAAAGTTCCAAAGATGAGCTACTTCCTGGAAAGTTCAGATGATGGCATTTCCTGGAAAGTTCCGAGGATGGGAATTCCTGTAAAGTTCCGGGATGGGACTTCCTGGAAAATTCTGAGGGCTTCCTGGAAAGTTCCGAGGATGAACTACTTCCTAGAAAGATCATAGGATGGGACTTCCGGAAGAATTCCAAGGGATTCCTTGAAAGTTACTATGACTTCCTGGAATGTTCCAAGGATGAGCTACTTCCTGGACATTTCCGAGGATGGGACTTCCAGGTAAGTTCCGATGATTGTACTTCCTGGAAAGTTCCGAGGATTGTACTTTCTAGAAAGTTCCGAATATGAGCTACTTCTTGGAAAGCTCCGAAGATTGGAGATTCTGGAAAGTGCCAAGGTCGAGCTACATCCTGGAAAGTTCCGAGGTCGAGTTACTTCCTGGAATGTTCCGAGGATGGTATTCCCTGTGAAGATTCCGGCGAATTCCTGGAACGTTCAGAGTATGAACTACTTCCTGGAATGTTCCGAGGATTGGACTTCCTTGAAAGTTGCGAGGACGAGGTACTTCCTGGAATGTTCCGATGATGGGATTTCCTGGAAAATTCCGAAGATGAGCAACTTCTTTGAATGTTCCGAGGACGAGCTACTTTGTGGAAATTTCGTGGAGGGTCTTCCTGGAAATTTCCGAGGATGAGCTAGTTCACATTTCTTCACATTTCGAAATCACCCCAGTCATCTGCCGCCTCAAAAGCTTCGTGCTTGCCGTGCCAGCCAACTTAAGTCAATGACACTCATTCACTCATTCACTCATTCACTCTATCTCTCTTTCTCACTCTCTTTCTCTCTCACATATACACACACACACATGCACGTCCATTTCATATATCTTTCAATTTATTCTCTCTGCAAATAAAATTTTTACAGATTATTGTATAATTTCTTTCTATGTTCATAATTAAATAAATGTTTTAATGATTATAAGACATCCAATAGAATAGCTCTCAGAAACCGACTACGTACAAATTCTTTCTTCACAACTCCTGAAGCCATTTTCTGACAAGGGGTTGATGAAATCTTCAAACAGCTAGAGGCTCCAATCGAAACAGGAGACCCGAAATGATAAAATTGAGAAAGGCTCTTATAGATTATGCCTAACCGAAAACGACCACAGCCACATCATCCAGACAGGCCGGGTGAAACTGGGTTTAGCTGCTAGTATGTGTATAAATAGAAATATATATATTTCTG
>NC_068990.1:28750829-28753408 GCF_001194135.2 Octopus bimaculoides | reverse complement strand
ATATATAAAACTACATATACATATACATATATACGCGGTGTTGTGAATAAACTGCCGTCTAAATTACGCAAACATCAAAATAACACTAACATCTCATCTCAGCAGATATATTTATCAAAATTACATGAATACTCAAGCAATAATAAATTTCTGAGCGAGATATAAACAGTAGCTGCATGACATCGTGAAGTATATTTGCCACTTAAATGTAGTTGACCATTATGGGACGAAGCTACTGTAGTTTATAGCCCTAGGAAGACATCTCCTCCAGCCGGCTAACAGACAAACTTTCTGTGTCCGATCAGTATTTGTGAAGTGCAATCACGCTTCCCATCTCTAGCCTTACGTGATACACACGGACGCGGGTTTCTGGGTAATAACCCGTCGTCAGTGTGTGACAATCACCAGCTAGAGATGAGAAAAGGATTTCAAACGCAAAATACTATATGCTTTTTCCAGTTGCAAACCGTCTGCTCACACACACAGACATCGGCAACCTTCGTCAATTTCTTGAAAATGGGTTCATAACCCCGAAATATTGAATAGAAGGTAAGTCTACATTAATCCAAATATTTGTTTTCTTGTGATTTACCTTGCATTTACTTCGCATTGTTTTGACCTTAACCACGATCCTTTATACAATATATTCTACACAATGCTTCATAGTATTTAGTCCATTATACACACACACACACACACACACACACACACACACACATATATATATATATGCATGTATGTATATCTATATATATAGGTATATGTATGTATTTATATGTATATGTATATATATATATATATGTATATGTATATATATTTATATGCATTTATATGCATGTATATATATATATATATATATATATATATATATATATATATATACATGCATACACATAGTGAGAGAAAGAGGAAGACTGAGGGACAATTCCAAAGTGGTCTGATAGGCAGTTGAATGAATAATGCGTATACTTATGAGTGTTTGTATTTTTGTGTCTCATTATATGTTTAAGACATATGTGTATATATACATAGAAAGACACACACACACACATATATATCTGTGTGTATGTATTCGTAGGTATGTGTGCGAGTGTGCAAATACATAAACGCCCGTCTACACAAAATGCTAATGAAGTACAGCCACAAGCAAACACACAGACAGCTGCTGTCACAATGTACCATCAGTAAACATGGTGGGTGTCCTATAATTAGTGAAGCAGAGAGAATCTTCGATGAACCTCTGTGGAACGCTTACTGCATTAGTCTATGTTTGTGACTAATGACTCCCACTAGTATATTTAGACAATGCACACAATTGATTTACGGTCCCACGGGTATTCGGAGAGAGGGGAAAGGTTTTCCTCGCTCTAACCTAGGATCGAAATAGGCTCATTAGCACAATATTCTTGCACACATTATGGAAATATATCCACACACAGACACACGAATACTGAAACAAACACACATATATGCATGGACGTATGTATATGCACACACACACACACACACACACATATATATATATATATATATATATATATAGATATACATAGACACATATTTACATAAATATGAATATTCCTGCATATACAGGTATATGTATGGAAAGATATATATGTATATCATAAGCGCGTGGCTCATGGGTTACAGCGTCAGGCTCACAATCATGAGGTAGTAAGTTCGATTCCGGGACCCAGCTGTATCAGCCCCTTTGCCTCTCCTCGGATAACATTGGTGACATTGAGAGGGGAGGCTGGTATGCATAAACAATATTGCTCGACACTGTACTTGTGAGTGGAATTCTCTAGGTGTAATCCCATGGTTGTTCACCATCTGTTGGGTCTTTACCCATTTAATAAACATATATAAAGGAAACACAGCTATAAAGATATATATCTATATGTGTGTATATATATATGTATGTATATATATATATATATATATATATATATATATATATATATATATATATATATATATATGTGTGTGTGTGTGTGTACATATATATATATATGTATATTCATCGTTACCTATATATATTACTATATATTCATATATATATATAATTGTATATATATACATACATGCATACATATATAGATATATATGCGTGTGTATATATGTATGTATGTATGTAGTATATTTGTATGTATGTGAATGCATATGTATCTGTTTAGAAAATTGTATGCCTATGAATTTCGAATGAATTCTATGAGGAAAAAATGCATTTGATGACATTTTGGAGTCGAGAGTTGGAAATTGCCTGTCTTTCTCTCTGTCTATCGATATGTGAACTATCCTCCACACATACACGCATATATATCTATGTATCGCGATTGAAATTAATATCTATATATATACCTCCGCGCATGTATCTATATCTGTATGTATCTATCTACATATATATGCATCTATACACACATACACACACACACATACACACATATATATATATATATTTATGTATATATGCATGTATGTATGTGTGTATAAACATATAGATAGATACATAAATTGACAAATACGTATATAGATGGATAGATAGATGTACAGATATATACAAATATATATATATATAT
>NC_068990.1:28748659-28750608 GCF_001194135.2 Octopus bimaculoides | reverse complement strand
TATATATATATATATATATATATATATATATATATATATATATATATTGAAAGAGAGAGAGAGGAAGATAAGTAGAAAGATAGAAAGATAGATAAACTGACAAACCGACAGACAAACAGACAAACAGATAGATAGATAGATAGATACATAGGTAGATGTATATACATATAGTAAGTAAGCTCTATTAACTTAAAATTAAATGCCCAAATCAGCAGATCCATCACCTATCAGTCGTAAAATCACCAATGAAATTTGCTTGTTCACCAACGATTCAAAATACGCGAAAGACGTTATATTCAATTAGACCATTATTTAAATGATCCCTAGATGCCTACTATAATACACCGTAACAAATCGTCGCAATTATTGGTGCCATTAGATCATGATGCAGAAGTTTTAAAACGTTTGAGACCATAAGAATGTTGATGTTTAAAACTTAATGTAAAATTCCAATAGAGATAATGTTCTATAGCCGTCCTCAGTCATGTCTTCTGTATAACCTGTTACATTTATATACATAAGTTATGAGCATGAAATCACACATATTGCTGCATGCACATGTACGTACACATGCTTCTGTCTTGCTCACACATACATGCATATCTGTGTTTGTATGTGTAATTTTATATGTATGTACGCGTGCGTGTGTGTGTGTAATTTTGCAAATTTTACGGACACCTCCCACGAGGTCTCCATTGTCCTCTCTCAACGTAAATTCTTTACTGAGTAACAATATCTTTCTCTCTGTTTCTCTGCCTGTCTGTCTGTCTATCAATGTATAAATATATGTATATAAATAGACACACGCACGAATATACAATATATATTCGTTGTGTATTATATATCTCTTATTCCTTCGATAGTTCTCGTAGCCTTTTTAATTTTCACTCTTTCCTTCATCATTAGTATCAGGCACCTTTACACTCACCCTCTTCACTCATCTTCGTCTTATGATATCTCCACCTCCTGCATTAATGCTTCACAAGCTCCCACAGCTTCCATTAATTTCCGCAAATATTAACCATAGAGTAATTTTGTTTTTATTTCTCTCCTGAATTCAGTAACATTCGCCTCGTTCGCTTGTGTACATTTTGATGCGTATATATTCCAATATTTTATTTAGAGCGCAGTCATGGCTGCATAGTAACAAGCATGCCTCGCAACCATATGGTTCCGGGTTCAGTCCCACTACGTGACACCTTAGTTAAGTTTCTGCTATTGTAGTCTCGAGCCGACCAAAGCCTTGAGAGTAGGTTTGGTAGAATGAAACTAAAAGAAGCTCGTCAGTCGAAAGACACCTGTTGTTATTCTCGTTGTTTGTATTTGCAATCGTGTAACATTTTCTCCGTTTTCTCGTTTTTTTTTTGTCCGTGTTGTCGCACATACTTACCCGTTTACTTCCAAAAATTGAATGCACTAAGCATAGATTTTTGGGGCCTACCAGTTTTGGACGGTCTCAAGTGTAACAGGCCGAAACTGTAGTGATAATTTGACTGTTGAATAGAAAGCCACGCATGTTCCTATCCCCCTTTGTATCATCCATCTGTCCGTATGTTTTTAGTGTTGTCCGTTACGTTGGTGTTCCGTTCTTTGGATTATATATATATATAAATTTATTTATGAGGGTAGAAATTAATATTAATCAATTTGAACCAGTGGTCTAGCATACTAAAAATATCCGAAGATTAAAATTGCGCTGACGATCCTGCAGATATTTACTTATGTAAATTTTAACAGGTGAAACCATGGTACGTAGGTTAATCGTTTTTATTTAGTATTTTTTCATTTGTCTTGCCCTTTTACAGTCTGTTGTGTCGCTGAATTTTTACTGAGAACATATATTTTTTTCGTGGTTAGATGATTCGGCATCTATCTCTAGCATATAGGAGTCCACTTTTGCTGGTCATCCCTCTTATTTTTGTATGTTATATGTATATATATATATATAT
>NC_068990.1:28743519-28745808 GCF_001194135.2 Octopus bimaculoides | reverse complement strand
GTGTGTGTGTGTGTATGTGTGCGTGTGTATATATATATATATATATATATATATTATATATCGTTGGTATTATATTAAACTGTCGTATGTCCAAATTTGGTCAAATGCGTTCTTTTCAACGTTTATTTTTGCTTGCAATAGCCGGTTCTTTTGGTCAAAGTTTCTTATCTTCAGCTGCTTCAAATGCCAAGATATCAAAAATCGTCAACGTGTACTACAGCGCTTTTGCTAAGGAATGGTGAAACTAATAATATTCGCTTTCTGCAAAAAAACCCCAAAAAACAACGTTTTGGACTTACGACACTTTTGCATAATACCAACGATACACATACACACACGTACGCACGTACACATACACACGCACACGTACACATATATGTGTTATTTATAACGTGCATTACACCTGCATCTTCATCACTTGGAACTCTTCATGCTTTATATTTACATTTTCGTATAAGGAGTAGAGTTTGATATTTGTTTAAGATAACTCGAAACACACAAAGTGACTCAGCATCATGTTATTGGTGTGAGAGCGTTATTCGTTTCTCTTCAGATATTGATTCCTTTCCAGTTATTTCGATACGAATATTTGTGAAAATTGCTCACGCATTCTTACAGAATATTTGTAAACACGCAAAAATGTTTATGTACAATAAACTCTCAAAATTCGAAATAAATTGATTCAGTAATATCCTTTTCTTTATTCTAAGCCTTTCTGCCAAGATGGTAAGTTGGTTTCTTTGTTCGTAGCCCCGCTTCTCTTATGCTTGTTACATTTCCAGTGATTGATGTTTGTTTTTTTTTTATAGGATCTTTCGACACTGACTTTTCACAATGATTCTGGCACATTGTGTGCTGTATTATAATTATAAATTAATTATAGACTTATATATATATATATGGATATGAAATATATTTAAAGAAAGATGTAATAAATATAATTCAAAGTCCATAAACAATGAAGGAAATAATAACTATAACATTAAAAAAGAAAACAACGACAACGCCACCGTTGAAGCTAACAACCATTAGAGGTGAGCTGGCAGAATCGTTAACACTGCAGGCAAAATGCTTAGCGAGATTTTGTCCGTTTTTACGTGCTGTGATCTAATTCCGGTGAGGTCGACTTTACCTTTCATTCTTTCGGAGATCGAAAACATAAGTAACAATTTAAAACTGGGGTCAATGTAATCAACTTACTCTTCACCCGAAATTGCTGGCTTTGTGTCAAAGTTTGAAAAGATTATGAGTTTCCCACACAGTAATTCTTTCGGCACATGGTCTTAGAGTATATCATTTGCTTGAGAAATATACACCTGAAATACAGATGAGATGTTCAACGAAATATCGAACTAAAATAACAGGTCAGAGAGATGGCCAAAACAAATTTTTGAGCAAAACATATGAAAGTGGAGTTGTGGGGTATAAAAAAATAGGGTTTCAAAGGGGAAATACAAAAACAATCTGTGAAAAATTGTTCTATAAAACATTCAAAATGGTTCTCTGATAAATAGTGATATTTTTCCGTCTAAACGTTTATCTCTTTCATAAAATAACTTCCTTCTCTATCACCATCCGCCATCCTTCTGTCCATAGTCGTCGTCGTCGTCGTCGTCGTCATCGTGGTTGTTGCTGCTGCTGTTGGTGCTGTTGTTGTTGTTGTTGCTGTTGTTGTTGTTGTTGTTGTTGCTGCTGCTGCTGTTGTTGTTGTTGTTGTTCTTGTTGTTGTTCTTCTTGTTGTTGTCCTTCTTCTTCTTCTTCTTCTTCTTCTTCTTCTTCTTCTTCTTCTTCTTCTTCTTCTCCTTCTTCTTCTTCTTCTTCTTCTTCTTCTTCTTCTGCATCCTCTTCTTCTTCTTCTTCTGCTGCTGCTGCTACTGCTGCATCTCATCCTCCTCTTCCGCCTCCTCTCATACCTGTGATTTCTCTTGTTCATCATCACAATTTCTAACAGCGTCCTTGACGTTTTTCTCCTCTACCTACTTCTCTTCCTGATCATTATCATTAACACCAGAGTCGTCGTGATGGTCATGTTCATCTTCATCACCTCCACCTGCCGCACCAGCACCACCAACACCACCACCAATGTACTAAACCTATAGCTTTGGCGGTTCCAACGTTTTCAATCTAAACTTATATTCATTCAGTTTCACATTTGTTCTTCTTTACATTATTATTATTATTATTATTATTATTATTATTATTATTATTATTATTATTATTATTATTATTATTATTATTATTAATATTATTATTATTATTATTCAGTAGTTTTATTTTTATAACGTGCTT
>NC_068990.1:28739929-28741991 GCF_001194135.2 Octopus bimaculoides | reverse complement strand
ATATATATATATATATATATATATATATATATATAGATATATAGATATGTATGCGTGCATACATATGTATTTATTGACATATCTATGTATGTATGTATATATATGCATTTCTATATAAATAGGCATGTATATACACATACATGTATATATGTACAGAAACGTGCACACACACGCACACAAATACATAAGTGGTTTGTGTTTGTGTATGTGCTTGTCAATGTGAGTTCGTGTTGTGTGTATGCGTGCGCATTTATGTGCGACTCGTTTACAGAAAGTATGGGAGCGAGCAAGTATTAAGTATTGACATACGAATACCTATATCTACTCACCTGTTCCTCCTCCTCCCTCTCCTCTCTCTCAATAAACACATACTCACACACATATTCAGATGCTTATATATATATATATATATATATATATATGAATATGTGTATATAATATGTATACACATATATGTACATACATATATATACGTCTATCTCTCTCTATATATGTGTGTGTGTGTATACAAATATATGTACTCACACAGACAGACTTTATATATACATAAATACACATATGCATAATGCTAGAATCTGTACAGATGGAAAAACGTAATTTATATCATTAACAGACAGAAACAAACTATGTAGGACGTTTTAATTATAATTTACACTGAAAACAAAAGGCAAAGAACAAAACAACAAAAGTAAATAGCAGAAAATAAGGCGTGGAATACTCTAAAACAAAACGATTTTAATACAACAGCACAAGAAAAAAAAAATACCAAGAAATATAGAAATACAAAAATGACAACAAAACATCAAGAAAAGACTTAACAAAAAGGATACGAAAAATAGTGCAAAAAAAAAAAAATCTACGAAATATACGGTATAGAAGGAAAGGAAAATATGTTGAGATGAAACAGAAGGAAGAAGATTATATTGGAAAACATTTCTTTGAGTGTTTAGATTATTTCTCGCACCTTTGTTTCATGGAGAAATTCTTTCCATACATAGCGATGTCTGAAAATATGGCATTTCTCAGGAGATAACTTTTGAAGTTAACAGAAGGAGGGATAGGTAGAGAAGGAGAGATGGAGGGAGAGTGAGTGAGTGAAAGAGAGAGAGAAGGAGAAAGAAAGAAGGAAAGATGGAAAGAGGGAGTGTGATAGAAACAGTGAGAGAGAAAGAGAGAGAGAGAGAGAAAGAGAGGAACACAGTGATAGTATATGCATGCAAATATACATATGCGTATGTATACACACACACACACACACACACACATATATATATGCATAAATACATCTATATATATATAGACACATACTTGCATACATTTAGATATACATACATACATGTACATGTACATATCTATATATAATACATGTACATGTACATATCTATATATATAGGGAAAAAGAGAGAGAGAGAGAGAGAAGAAGAGGGAAAACTGAGATAATATCTACCTGCATATGTAGATGAATATATATATATATATATATATATATATATATATATATATATATATATATATATGTATATGTATGTATATATATTATGTGTATGTGTGTGTGTAACAACAATCATTTACGTATTTATCCATACACACATATCTACAAACATAAATGTACATAGTCACATATACATTTGCAAGAAATAATTCTTCATTCATTTTTAAGTTTCATTTGCAAATTTTAAATTTTAAATTTTCTTTTCCTTTTTGGAATTTCCGTCATTTTGTTTGTATATCGGAATATTTTATATTTTCGGATGGTTGCGGCGGAGATGATGGTGGTGGTAATGTTGTCGGGGGTTGTACTTATGTGCCTTTTTCTTTCTTTCTTTTTTCTTTTGATATAGTTCATTATTAAAGTATACGTCTATTTGGTCTGTTATATACGGATGTGCATTCACATATGATTATGAATTGTAATCTTGTTGCAAAAGTGCGTGTGAATTAATGCATACATCGATGCAGTTGCATGCATGCATACATATCTATTTCTGTACATACACATAAACCCATATATATATACATACATGTCTGTATGTACATATATATATATATATATATATATATA
>NC_068990.1:28737761-28739856 GCF_001194135.2 Octopus bimaculoides | reverse complement strand
CATACACACATATACACAAACATATAATTCTTTAACTCTTTACCCTGCATCATCTATAAAGATGCAGTCATATTTTTATTCCTATATGACCGATAATCAAGAGAATTACTCCTCAACAACCAAAGGTGTATTCTTCAGAAACTTAGCAAAATCAGAAAATCAACAGCAACGAGGTAGTCCAAATCTGTGGGTAGTTTTGTGGATATGACAAGAACCCGAAACTTCATAAGTCGAACTACTAACAGACGTCTCTTTTCTACTTCGGGTTTCAGCACCGTCACAAAACGAAACTATACGTTCTTTAGCGAGATAAAACATAGAAAGAAAAAATAACGACCAGCATGAAACTGAAAACGAAGTAAATATGCGAACACCAAAATCTTCATAAATAACAACGGAAACACCACAAAAAATATAATAAATAAAATGAACACATCGGATTAATACAGCCTTTAAGAATGTCAGCAACATTCATAGTGAAAGCGAAAGCACACCTGAACTTAATTCTTTGGAGGAATACACAAATGATTCAATGGTTCGTGAAGATGTTAAATAACAAAAATAAGTGCTTTTTCCTTTCAGTTTGTCAATGAGGTCTATGAGGCAGAAATATCCATGCCAAAGGCTATTGCAAATCTGAAATTTGCTAAAACAGTCACAACAATGAAAGACAAAGAAAACAAGATGATATTACGAGCCAAGAAATCACTCCTCATTCGTAGCACAACGCTACGGAAAATGAAAAAATAAGGAAATATCTCATGTCGCTATGGGTTCATAAAACTCAACAGGAGTCAGTGTCCTTGTCGGTCTTCACGCCCACACGCATGCGCGCGTGCATACACACATAAACACACACATATAATGAGTACTGCAATTTATGTATGTATGTGTATATATCTGTGTGTATATGTGTGCGTGTGTAGGTTTGTGTGTATATATGTGTATATGCGTGTACGTGTATATGTGTGTACGTGTTTATGTGTTTGAGCATGTATATGTATGTGTGTATATGTGTGTGTATATGTATATATATATATATGTGTGTATATGTGTTTGAGTATGTATATGTATGTGTGTATATATGTGTGCGTGTATATGTATGCGCGTGTATATATATATATATATATATATATATACACGCGCATACATATACACGTATATATATATATGTGTGTGTGTATGTATATGCATAAATGTGTGGTCTGTTATATTACATTACAGAAAAAAATATATGTGGCGGGGAGCTGGCAGAAACGTTAGCAAGTCGGGCGAAATGCTTAGTATTTTGTCTGTCGCTACGTTCTGAGTTCAAATTCCGCCGAGGTCGAATTTGCCTTTCATCCTTCGGGGTCGAAAAATTAAGTACCAGTTGCTGACTGGTACTTGATCGACTGAAACCCCGCCCACAAATTTTCAGGCCTTGTGCCTATAGCAGAAAAAAAATTACAGGTGACTTACTTGCCACAAGAAATGCAGCACAAACCGAAGTCAAAGCACTTAGTTCTCCTCACATATTTGACGTTACGCAAAGAGCACACCAAAAAACTCATTCACGCTAAATGTAAACACACCAGTAATTGTTATAGAACGAACCTCATCTCCTTTTAATTCACAGAAAACAATTGTCATTAACGACTGGGTAACCCCACTCGAAAGCACTAAATATATAGGGGACATTTCTTCTTCCTACTTTCTAATTCTGACGCCCCTTACAGGAACTCTATTCCGAAACATCCTTAACACCGCATGCATGTTCCCTCGCTTCAACGGGTGAATAATTCTCCCACATCTCTCTCGGCAAGAATGTGCGTGTGCTTATATATGTGTGTGTATGCATGTATGTCTATCTATCTATCTATCGATCTATCTATCTTTCTATATGTATACATATATGTGTGTATGTACTTATATGACATCATATTTTTAGACATAGACAGAAAGCCACAAAGAAGGAAACTGATAACCTACGAAACATCATTGAAAGATTCAATTTTATATGTATTCACGTTTCCGTTACAATGTGTACTACATTCATACATACATACAGACAGACATACATACATACATGTATATATGTCTCTCTCTCTGTATA
>NC_068990.1:28728649-28737161 GCF_001194135.2 Octopus bimaculoides | reverse complement strand
TATATATACACGCAAACACAGTCGCACACATAAATCAGATACACGCACAAGTAGACACATATATCAATTTAACAAGTAATCAGAATTTCCTATTTACTGCCGTGATAAGATGTCTTGTACAGGAGATGGCACAAAATAGATTCCTTGTGAAGCTGTTCTTCAAATAGAAACCCTTCGTCTGTAATTCTGTCTGGAAACGAAACAGCTGTCGTATATATTTCTTTTCATCGAAGTCTCAAATTTTAATCTGCAACGCCAGCAGCTACTTCAATACCATCATCACCATTACCATCACTATCACCATCGACATCAAGAAACAGGAACTATTGCTATTGCTGCAGATGCTTCTACTACTACTACTACTACTACTACTAGAAATGGCTTCGACGGATTTATAAGGAATGATAAGCACTACACCGCTAGTTCTTAAATAATGGTCTTTCGCAGTAATTTTTGTTATCCTAATTTTTTGTATATTTATCAAAAAATATGTTTATCAATTTCGTTTACAATACCCAGCCACTACCCCATTCCTGAATAACATTTTATTGTCCTTCGTTATCGGAATCATTCTTTTCTATATGGGATTTCTGTTTTAATTCTATAGGAAGCTGAACACCTTTGCAGTACATGAAAATAGTTTTACGTGTTAATATGACAATTTTAATTTACATATTGCTAGTCTATAACAATTGTAAGAGACCGTTTTTGAGAACTGACATCGTCACTTTTCAAACTGTTTACTATGGATAAGTCAGATTGTTAGAACATGTACATTATTTACATTTTTTACATTTAATAAATTCTTGTCCTCATCTTGTTTTTTGTTAACACAACTTTCGGCTGATATACCCTCCAGCGTTCATCAGGTGTCTTGAGGAAATTTCGAACCTGGGTTCTTATGTTCTCATTCCTAAAGTATTTTTCTATGTTGTTATTATTATTATTATTCGGGTCACTGCTTGGAATCGAACTCGGAATCTTGGGGTTAGTAGCCCGCGCTCTTAACCACTGCGCCATATGCCCGTGTACAATTATGGAGTGAATTTTAGTGGGCTTATAAATCTAATATTTTCCTATTCTTCCTTAATACCGGTTCCTATATGCTACTAACCCCAAGATTCCGAGTTCGATTCCAGGCAGTGGCCTGAATAATGATAATAATAATAATAATGATAATAATAATAATAATAATAATAATAATAATAATAATAATAATAATAATAATAACTATAATAATAATAATAATTTCGATTCACAAAAAGGGAGAGCTTAGTAAAAAAGTGTACTTGCTATCTTAGATTCAGTTTTCATGCATATCTTCATTTTGTGTCATAAATAGTAGTTAATGACCAAAAGTGTATGATTGCAAACACAAGTGGCCAAAACGGGATTTCTCTGAAGGGTTTCTGGGGCAACGTTACTGTACAGGGTGTGTAGCTTGAGGATGACGTAGTCTCTCGCGTTCGAGCCGCTGTTTCTGTGCATTGAAAGGTCGGAGGTCCGACACTACGGATACATGATTAGAGTGTTGTAGGAAAGGATAGAAAGACTCGTCAAGGCGAGTCAATAAGTAGGATATCTAGGGGTATAGCAAGAAAGAATTTGCTGGATAATATCAATAATCTTAGTAAGTCACGTTCGGGAATCCAGCTGGAAAATATAGTGACAGTTGATTCAGACAGGGCCCTATGGATGAGGTGCCTAAGGACTATAACCCTACGACCTATCCAGGAATAGAGCTGAATGCATGGATGGATGAGAGGACGGACCATCGGCATTAATTGGGGAAAATATTAATCTGCGTAACAAACTGTCAGCTACTTGTGATCAGCCGAGCAGTAGTTTTCTTTCTCCTGGTTGTTCCTGTTGTTAACTACATTTAACGTTCAGATCTTAAATCAAATCTAATCTTTGTTTTATACCACAACATCACGACAATATGAACATAATCATTTTATTATTTTTTTTTTGACAGTAGAGCAAAATTGTGTGGGCGCATCGATATCCTGTTAGCCTCATTCCAACAATATGATTAGCAAAAAACCTTCTGAAAATTTCAAAACCTGAAAGCATGTTTTCGAGTTAATATGTTTTTGCAACCCTTACTTGTGCCTTCTTAACTTTATCGACACAAGGAAGTACGTGAAATCTCCAGTATCGAAAGAATGGTGTTGAGAATTCAGTACAGGACATGTTGTTTCAGGGCAAGATGATCGAATTCCGAAAATTCTGTTGTGATGTCTAAAAAGGAGAGATATTCCACGGTCAATTAAACATTCTCCTTCGATATAAAGATAAGCTGAAGCGTTCACTAAAATCCCGAAAACTTAATTTTAATATCTTGAGAAGGTTTATTGCCTAGATTAATCTGAGTGGCATAAAATGTGTTATGATACTTCTAAACAATGTAAACTGAAGAAACAGAACAATAAAAGGATTCTACACAATCAAGATACACGTTTGTCCAGTCCCAGGCAAGATGAAAATCATAACTGCCCCCATTGTGAATTCATACCACAATCCACCCCTGGACTAAAATTACATTCACGCATCCATCGCAAATAAATACAGTTTCTTTTTAGAGCCTCTCGTTCAGAAATTCTTACATTCGAAATCGACAGGAATGACCATCATCTCACATTCTTCATATTAACAGAGGCCACTTTATATATATTGTGGGATTTTTGTACTTTATATTTAATAAATAACGCGCTGGTTTATCACCGTTTATCATTAAGCTGTTAATTTCTATGCAAACCAAAACAGGCGTGAAATAAACTGCGAATACACGATCAATTCTGGTATAAGAACAAGGGCAAAAGTACATCAAAGTTTACAGTGACAACTAACTCTGAAATGTTATGAGCTGTCTCAATAACTCTTGATGACTAAAAAGGTTAGTAGACAAAACTCTGGAGGATTAAACGCATGTCTAAACTTATTATCGACGTTAATTTTGTTAAAAGGTTAATCGTATATGGCTGACGTGACATTTCTAAAATTGATGCAAAGAAATACGTTTGAGACCGGAATATGTAATATTGTTATAATTGACCGCTGTATTTGGTTCGGACTAATCGCCCAGACGCCCAAATGAGAGCAGCGGCCAAATAAGCAGCAAGAAGGACAATGGCAAAGATCAAAGGAAGAAAGTCAGGAACTGCAACAAGGACAAAAGCAATAATAATAATAATAATAATAATAATAATAATAATAATAATAATAATAATAATGATAATGATAATAATAATAATAATAATAATCTTTTCTTCTAAAAGATACAAGGTCTGACATTTTGCGGAAGGGGAAGAGTCAATGACATTGACACCAGTGTTTTACCAATACCTAATTTATCGACCCCGAAAGGATGAAGGGCAAAGTCGACCTCGGCAGAATTTGAACTCAGGGCGGCGAGCTGGCAGAATCGTTAGCACACCGGGCGAAATGCTTAGCGGTATTTCGTCTGCCGTTACGTTTTGAGTTCAAATTCCGCCGAGATCGACTTTGCCTTTCATTCTTTTGGGGTCGATAAATTAAGTACCAGTTACGCACTGGGGTCGATGTACGGCCTGCTAACATTTCTGCCAGCTCTTCGCCTTGATGATGATGATAATAATAATAATGATAATGATGATGATGATGATGATGATGATGATGATGATGATGATAATAATAATAATGATAATAATAATGATGATAATAATGATGATGATGAGGATGATGAGGATAATAGTTGTAAATTTTGGCACAACGCCCGCAATTTCAGGATGGATGGGGTAGCAGGTTGATTACATCAACTGGTACTTATTTTATCGACCCGAAATGATGAAAGACAAAGTGGACTTCGTTGGAATTTGAACTTAGAACGGACAGATGGACGAAATGCCACTAAGCATTTCGTGCAGCGTGCTATCGATTCTGCCAGCTCACCGACTTAGCAACAACAACAACAACAGCAACATCTGATAGAATTGGTTCTGATTTCTGCATAATGTCAGCAATTGACGGGAAGGTGAGTCGAATATATCGATCTCAATACTTGACTGTTACTTTATCGATATCGGACGGATGACAAAGTTCACCTCAGCAAGATTTGCTATCAGAATTCAAAGTGCCAGAACAATGTATATTCTTCAGGTTTCTGTGATAAAGAAGAAGAGAAAAACAATGGAGAGGGGAAAATAAGGAGGAGAAAACTATGTGCACGAAATTTCGCATACTTCAGTATGTGACATTAGAAGTAGTTGTGGTCGCAAATCAAACAAAATAACGGGACGTCTGTAACGAGAATCTCACACTACAGCATAGAATTCCCTTGTAAAGAAAATCGACTTCGTTTGAAGAATACAAATGGTTCGAAGCCAGCTTGAAGCGATTTATTAAAGAACTCGGTGAAAATAATATAGAACTCTCAATGAGAGCAAGGAAGGATATCGAAGGATTTTGAGGAATGGGATGGCCACGGTTAGTATCAATATTGATGAGAGTACAGAAAGCAGGAAATTTTGTATATGAATAATGTTGATATTTTTCACTTGGATTCAGGAAAAATCCGATGTGAGTAAGATAAAGCTGTCAGAAGAGGAAATCTGAAAGCTGACATGAGTAATTTAGAAGAAAATCTGAAGACCAAGACAAAAGAAAAAGCTATATACTCTCAATATAATCACGATTTGGAGAAAATGATTCAAATTACATGAAGCAAGTTCATAGATCTCTAACACAATATATGCGTCAACAATGCAGCGTTTCCCCTCTAAATAAATATTCCGCAACTAATCCACTGATCCACTTAAGCTCTTGTTAGATATACATTTTGCTTTTCTAATGCAATATCAAAATGGTTTTATGTATATTCTACGATCACCGCTGAAGTAAATGATAATTACAGACAATAGTTTACCATAAATTATCCACATTATTTACGTTTGACGGATATTTTTCCTCATCTCGTTTGTTGTTAACACAACGTTTCGGGCATATGGCGTAGTGGTTTACAGCGCGGGCTACTAACCCCAAGATTCCAAGTTCGATTCCAGGCAGTGACCTGAATAATAATAATAATAATAATAATAATAATAATAATGAGAACCCAGGTTCGAAATTTTCCCAAGACACCTGATGAAGTCTGGAGGGTATATCAGCCGAAACGTTGTGTTAACAACAAACAAGATAAAGACAAATATCCGTCAAATGTAAATAATATATATAATTTCTCATCTCTTAAATATAGAACTGAAGAATTTACTATATATTTTGTTAGAATATTGGCTACACGAACCCTTGGTTCCAACATTTCTTTGGTAAACAAATATCTTTGTCTACACTATGTCAGACCTCTAAACGTTTTGGAACTAACAAGCCAATCACTTAAAATTCACACGCACCACGACAAAACCTAAATATACGAAGGGGTACTGGAAAGTTCTTGACTATGTGTAGAAGAAAATAGCGGAGAATCAATTAATTATGATTTTATTCAAAGTATTCCCCTCTCAGATTCACACACATATTGCAACGGTCCTTCAGATTTTTTTAAAACCTGTAAAAGAACTCAGAAGGTTGGTCCACCAACCAGGTCTTTCGTGACACCCTTAAAGCCAGGAACTTTTCAGCACCCCTTCGTAGATTCGATCGATCTTGTGAGCTTTAATACATTATTTGTATATTCATGAGTGGCAAGCTTTTAGTAAATTGTATGTTTTCCTTTTTAGAAGATTTAAGTGACTTTAACTCTTCGTCACATTACACTTATGCATCTAGCTTGTTTAAAAGTTGCTCAAAGTATTCTTTATATTTTCAGCATTCAAATCTCGTGTTTGAAGTAGTTTTGTCTACTTAAACTGCATCGAACTAACTAATGTCACGGCTAAAGTATTGATCTCACCAAGTTTATATCATTGTAAAATGACGAGCCAAAAAATGGTTTGTTGACAAAGGATGACACTGAAAGATATTGGGAAGACTGGTAAGGTCATATGGCAAGATGGCGGGCTTCCAAGGCATGGCGAGACATGTTTGAGGTGAAAAACGATTTCGCATACTTCAGGGCCATTCAAGCTATGGCTTGAAGGGAAAATTGATGTTGAAGTGACGACGACGAAGACGACGACGAGGGTGATTTTGATGATGATAATGATGATGATAATGTTAATGACGATGATGATGATAACGTAAACAAGGAGGACAATTATCCTGTTGCTTTTGGTGACTTTAATGAGGACGATGAGTTTGAAGTTACATACCTTTCCCTCTAAGCGTACACTTACCTACTTTCCTTATCATTATCATCATCATCATCACCAGCAGCAGCAGCAGCAGCAGCAGCAGCAGCAAAGAAAACAATTTGAGCCACTCTAAGCAGCGATGCTTAACATATGGTCGTGTACTTTTATATTCGATATGTTTACGGGCACTCAAATGTGGAAAAAAATCTTCGCATCGCCAATTGTTTCGGGATACAAATATTCCTCATCAACCACCCGTGAAAAATATTATAATCAGACGAAAGACATATGTTTCTGCGTTGTTACCCTTCATTATCTACACATAAGGAATCTGTTGTTCACTAAGAATGAGCGCTCTTATATTCAAACAACAAATGATAAATTTGCTGGTGTATGCAAAGCTTTTCAAAACTATTTCATTAGATGCACATTAAACAGCAGTGATTAAAATAGACCTATGAAAATATATATTTTACACATTTGTGTATATTCAAATGTGGAAAAAGCTTCACGGCGATAACAATCTTGGAAAAGAAATATCTTTATAGGTAATGCGTGTAAAAACAGAGAACGCGTAGGTATGAATGGCGTCCTTTCTATCATCAGTGGCTAACTGACGATAGTTGATAGTGAAATTATCAGATTCAGAGTAAGATGCCTCCATTCAGATATTCTTCAATAGCTTTTTCTGTAGCTCTCTCCATTTTCATTGTGACTGTAGGTAGAGTTCTGTATACCACTGTTCCTTTATTGGTACTTGTTGTCACCTCTTGTGGAGGGGTCAGCTTTAAACTGTATCCCACCTTCTGAATAAGCCCGTAGTGTTCCTTCAGCTTCTTCTGTTCAATTTTTATTTCACGCACTTCTAGCAAATCTGTACCTTTACCAGTTGCTGAAGCATAACTTTCCGCATGTGCTGGAACAGGTTCACACTCCATTTCTTCCTTTTTCAGCCCACTTCACCCCCAAATGGTGAAAAAGGCAAACACAAATGATAATCACATGGATCGTCGGCAACTTGTTCCATTCTAATATTTACGCATTGTCAAGGTATCGAGCTCGCAGAATCGTTAGCACGGAGGGCATAATGCTTAGCGGCATTTCGTCCGTCTTACGTTCTGAGTTCAAATTCTGCAGAGATCATCTACTGCCTTTCATCCATTCGGCGTCGATAAGCATCAGTTGAACATTTGGGTTGATGTGATCAATTTAGCTTTTCTCCCAAAATTGCTGGCCTCGTACCAAATACTAAATCCAATATCTACAAATTCTTTTACATTATATTTCTTATGACGTAGGCAAATAAATACAAAAAAATTACGATAACAGAAACTCGAACTAAAACAGCAGTAGTAGCATCACAAACAGCCTGATAATCTATGCAATTTTACACGGTTTGTTTCGCGACCTATAATTCCACATCTGAATCAAATGACTTGCATTTAAGTTGAAACAAAATGACAGGTTTCTATCTACCTTCGGTTTTAGTAAATATTATTTATATTTATATATATATATATATTTTTCTGAAATGAAAAATAAAAATATTTGAATTTCATATAATTCCAGCTGTAAAGAGACGTATTTGTGAATGAACACAATCATAGATATGTTGTTGAGTAATTATCTCAACTATATACACGTCAGCGGTAAAAAGGTTTGAAAATATTGTCATGGAAAGTAAAAAAGAAAAAAAGCTTAGAAAAAAGATAATCGCAAAATATGTACAAGTTCAAATATCATAAGACAAGGGGAAAAATTAGATATAAACATGATACATATATAAAATATAAAACACACACACATTAATCTATCTATCTATCTATCTATCTATCTATCTATCTATCTATCTATCTATCCATCTATCTATCTATCTATCTATCTATCTATCTATCTATCTATCTATCTATCTATCTATCTATCTATCTATCTATCTATCTCTTTCTATATATAGAGGCGCATGCATGGCTGTGTGGTAAGAAGCTTGCTTCCCAACTACATGGTTCTGGGTTCAATCACACTGCGTGGCACCTCGACCAAGTGTCTTCTACCATAGCTTCGGGTCGACCACAAACTTGTCTTATGATATTTGAACTTGTACATATTTTGCGATTATCTTTTTTCTAAGCTTTTTTTCTTTTTTACTTTCCATGACAATATTTTCAAACCTTTTTACCGCTGACGTGTATATAGTTGAGATAATTACTCAACAACATATCTATGATTGTGTTCGACGGAAGCTGAAAGAAGCCCGTCATATATGTATATATATATATATATAT
>NC_068990.1:28720049-28722887 GCF_001194135.2 Octopus bimaculoides | reverse complement strand
ATAATAATAATGATAATAATAGTTGTAGTAGTAGTATTAGGAGGAGTAGGAAGAGGGGTAATAATAGGTGAAGTAGTAATATTAGTTATATTTTTAGTAGTAGTAATAATAGTAGTAGTTGTAGTAGTCGTAGTAGTAGTAGTAGTAGTAGTAGTAGTATTTAGTAGTAGTAGTGTTAGTAGTGGTAGCAGTAGTATTAAACACCGCACAAACAAATTCTATTAAATTTGCTTAAGTTGGTGTTTATTGAGGTAAAGTGAAAAACTTGTAAAACGCATCGAAATGTAGAAAATGTGGGACGTGTCATACTTTCAGGTGAATAAAAAAAAAAATCTCCCTCTTTTCCTATCTCCTTGAATTGCATTTCTCAGTTCAAAGAAGGTATGTATGTAAGTGTTTCCGCTATAACTATACGACTTTTGATATTTTACACTGTGATTCAAATACAAATATCGGAGTGTGTTCTTTCATTTCCTTTTCAGAAATCATTTCGTTTTCATTACCTCCGGCTAATTCCGTAAGAACAGACAACAACCTGTTGTCTAAGGCCTCACGGGGTCTCTTTCCACGATACTTAACATCCAAGCATTATTATTATTATTATTATCATTATTATTATTATTATTATTATTATTATTATTATTATTATTATTATTATTATTATTATTATTATTATCTTCTTTCAGTCTTGTTTCCACTTCTTGTCGAGTGTGTTCCCAACACCTAGGGCGAACAAACTCACTGTATACATTGGTAGGCCATCAAAATATACACAGCAGAGTGTTCATTCAGAAAGTAATGTGATAGAAAAAGAAAGGGAAGAAAGACAGAGAGCAAAAGGAAAAAAAATGAAAAAATGAAAAACATGAAAAAATGAAAAAAAAAAAAGTGAAAATGGGATGCAAAGAAATTAAAGAAGGATAGGGACAGAAAATTCATAGTTTCAATGCTCTTCTCAATATGTGTGACCAGTTATCAGTTAAGACAATCTTTAACACTTCCTGTATGGATGGTTAGTCAGGGATCATTCTTAAATAATTTATCAGTTCCCTTTTTTAATCATTCCAAGTTCTCCTACAATCATTTGTATTGTAACCGTCTTGAGACGCCACAGTTTTTCAATTTCAATCAGCAAATCTTTATATTTCCTGATCTTATCAAGCTTTTTTGCCGAGATATTATGACTCCAAGGTATGCTCATGTCAATCAGTAAACAGATTTTATTGTTTTGGTCTTTCACAACAATATCTGGTTAATTAGCTTTGATGGTCTGGTCTGTACATACTGGAAAATCCCAAAGGACCGTTGTTTTCTCCCTCAGTTCCAGTCTCAGGATGGTGCTTATACCATTTGTCAGCAGTTTTGACTTTATAATGCTGACATATTAACCAGTGTGGATATTGACCAACTCTGTCATGTCTAGATTTATACTCTCATGGTGCTAAAACCTTACACCCAGAGGTTAGGTGGCCCACTGGTCCAATCTCATCGTTGCAGTATCAGCCCTTGGGTCTATCTCAATTTTCGTCACATTGGCTTGGCGTATCCCGGTTAATTAGCTCTGATACTGAGCAGCTAAGATAAAGCCTTCGCTTACTGCCTTTAGCTCTGAATTCTGAAGTCACTGATGTGTGTGCTTTTGGTGTACATCAGCTTGCAAGCCTGAAATTTGGCTCCCTATCTTTACCAGGGGATTTCCACTTATGATCCTTAGTGAGTGTCATTCTTATGTCTGCTACTTTGATGTCTTCCCATGCATGTTCTGGTAAATCTTGGTAGGATCATTCTGTGCGTCTAATACAATCTGCATTTCATTGTATGTCTTTTCATCACTCCAAATAAGTAGGTTCACAAGTTTAATGAGTATCCCATTATTAGAGTATTTTCTTTAGTCATTGCGCGGTGATTGCTTAAGCTTTAAACTAGTAAAATACTATTATCATTATTTACAGAATTGTAAAAACCGGTACTACTTGGCATAGCCGTAAAAAGCACAAGATAGTTTGTTTATAAAACAACTAAGTAATAATTATATATGTTCCATTATTAGACTATTTTTCTTTAGTCATTATGCGGTGATCACTATAATCTCTAAATATTATTATTTACAACATATATATATGTATATATATAAACGACAGGCTTCTGCAAATTTTCTGTCTACCAAATTCATTGAAAGGCATTGACCTGTCCAGGGGCTAATGTTGAAGACACTTGGCCAAGGTACCGCGCAGTTGGACACTTCATACATAATTAATAGTATTTTAACTCTTATTTCTAGCAATGTAGGATCTTCTTCACCCTTAGTGACGGTTAAAGTTTTCCTTTAATGTGTTGCATTGTGCCTAGATGCTGATATTTATTTTTAGTATACGCATTAGCATTTCGCTAAATCATCCATAAGTTTTATGGTAAATAATTAAATATGCTGGCAGACGAAATTAGCCGGCCATCAGCCGTTTGAACAGTCACCATTGACGGCACCTGCAGTAGAGATGAAACTAGGCCTAATCTGGTGATCGTTGAGACGGTCGTGTGGTGGTTACCTCCCCAAACAATTTATGTATATATTGCGCTCTTCTTACAGCGTTAAGAGTATTTCACCTCTTATTTCTAGCAAAGTAGATGTTTCGGCACCCTTTTATGGTGTTACATTGCACCCGTCTCTTTATATTCTATCTATCTATCTATCTATCTATCTATCTATCTATCTATCTATCTATTTATCTATCTATCTATCTATATCTATCTATCTATATATATATATATATATATAGTTTTAGGGAAAATAACCAATTTTCAAGAACTCATCGATGAGTTCTTGAAAATTGGTTATTT
>NC_068990.1:28717463-28719409 GCF_001194135.2 Octopus bimaculoides | reverse complement strand
ATATATATATATATATATATATATATATACCTATATGAGTGTGTTTGTTTGCGTCTTTGAAAGTTAGTATAGCTATCAGTCAACAAAATTAAACGGTGGGTCGATTTGTTTGACTATGCTCTTCAAAGCGGTGAACCTGCATCGCCGCTGTCCAATGACCGAAACAAGTAAGAGATAAATCATTTTGAAACCACCAACAATTCTACAAAAACCTCACTAAATCACCAGAAATTTGCCTCTTCTGTGAGAAAAGAAGATCGATTTATTGAAATCATCTTTGCCTTGGAAGATATTACATTGCAAATGTGAAAGCAGGAACGGTCGATGCCTACGCCATGTCGCTTGTCATTTCTGATATTTGTTCTAATAGATTTCAATGTCAATGAAATAAGTACGTTGTCGTTGTTGGTAAGAAAGTGTTGTTCGGTTCCATTTGAGTCAGACTTCAATAATGGAATTGCATTATTTGATATTGGCATTTACAATAGAATAGAACATAGGACATTGAAGTCACATTGAAATGAAGTTTAACAAAGCTCGAAAGTGATGTGTTGAAGTTAAAATAGTAACTATTTTAATAGTTATGTTACTCACCTTATAAAAGAAAATTTTTTGAAAAAATAAACTTACAACTGTTAGAGTATTAAGTATTACTTATATAAAATTGACAAAAGAGAGGTAAGATATGTTATTGCAGAGAAGAAAAGTTAAATGTTTCGGACAAAATTCCTCACTATAATGAAATTAAATCTTCACTGAAATATTCGCAGAAATCGTTATTAATGATATAGACAAGGCGGCGAGCTGGCGGATTTGTTAGCACAGTGGGCAAAATGCGCTGCAGCTTATCGTCTGTATTCATGTCTTGAGTTCAAATTCCGTAGGGGTGTACTTGGCCTTTTCTCATTTCAGGGTCGATGAAATAGGGACCAGTGGAGCTCTGGAATCGATGTAATCGACTTATCACTTTCCTCGATCTTCTTGGCCTTGTGTCAATATTTGAAACCAATATTTAAGGCAGAGTGCAAGTAGAATCGTTAGCACCCTGCGAAAATTACTAAACGACATTTTTGTCACCTTTTATGTTCTGAGTTCAACTTCCTCCGGAGTCGGTTTTGCCTCTCATCTAGTCGAGGTCGGTGAAATAAGCAGTTGTCGATTACTGGGATCGATGTAATTGACTCACCTCCTCCGCAGAAATTGCTCGCCTTGTGCAAAAATATGAAACCATTATTAAAGATATAGACAAGGTTGCAAGCTGACAGAATCGTTAGCGCGTCAGGTCAATTGCTTAGCGGCATTTTCTGTCTTTGGGCTCTGAGTTCAAATTTCTCCAAGGTGTATTTCGCTCTTCGTCCTTTTCGAGTTGATGAAATAAATAAGAATCGAGTACTGTGGTCGATATAATCGACTTCCCTCCTCCTCAGAAATTACTGGTCTCTTGCCTAAAATCGAAACCATTATTAAAGAAACAAAATGTAAATGAATAATATTACAATTTTAAATTTTATAAGAAAAAGTTCTATTTGGTTTAGTTCATCTTATATATTCCGATTGTTTCTTAAAGAAGCTCTTTCGTCATCAGTAATACTTGATTATCTAGTATCAGAGGCATGTATTCAGAAACATGACGCCATGGCCATCGTCAACGATTTCATTGTATCGTCACAAAATTCGGGTTAGAGTTTTTCAGAGATCCGTACTTCCCTTATTGATTGCAGCTATTACAAGGGAGACAACCATTTGATCATAGTACTTGGCGGGATTACAAGTTTAAGTGTGAAATTAAAGAATTATATGGTGCTGAAATAAAAGAAACATATGCAAACGTTCATTAATATATGGACAAATATATGTATATACATACATATAAAACATACAAACATGCTTATACATATACAATATATATGTGTGTGTATATATACATATATATATATATATATATA
>NC_068990.1:28712954-28717309 GCF_001194135.2 Octopus bimaculoides | reverse complement strand
TATATACACACACATATACACATACAGACTTGAATAATTTTGAAGGTCCTTATGTAATTCAAATACAGTGAACATGTTAAACATGGCTGATATCTCTCCAGCTAATCACATTTCTCTGTTGTGCATCAGGACGGTTCCAGCCATTATACATTAAGTACAAACGTTTCTGTGAATGCGTGAGTTAATAACCGCATATGTATGTGTGTGTGTGTGTGCATGCGTCTGTATATGTGTGTATGTAATACATGTGTATGTGTAATTGTAATAATCTGCGTGTGTATGCGTGCGTGCGTGATTTCCTGTACTCATTCGCCTCTCCTGGCTTATACATGCATTTGCATGTATACATAGGCATTCGTCGACACGAGTATGGATTGCCACGCATACAAGCATATTACTGAAGAAGTGCATGTCTTATGTTTTCGTATACATCAATATTTGATTGCATGCATATATGTATATTTACAGACTTGCATTTATGACTGCACGTCAGCTGCTACGAGTAAATAAGCGTCTGGCTTGCGTAAAAATAATTTTACACGCATGTCTGTGCATGATATGACATCCGCCATTCTTAAGGAATAAAATCAAGGCAGCAACTCTCTTATATTCTCTTTAGAATTCCTTTCCACCTCTCCTCCAACTGTTTCTATTCCTTACGCTGCTGTATCCCTATAATCTTCGATGTTGTGTCGAGAGCTCTATCAAATATTTTTCGTCATTATTTCTTCATTATTTGCTAAAAAGAGAAATGATCAAATAGAGAACAATAACTACACGAACAACAATAAAGAAACGAAGACGTTCATTGTTTTAACATATTTAAATCTGCTTAAATGATATTGTCCCCTCTTCCTCCGCCACTCTACCATATGAGCACCACAACTTCCAGCAATTGTTTTTTTTACCCGTTAATAACCACGTTCTTGATTCTGTGCTGTTTCGGTTATTGCGTGTGTAGCTGCTGTTGTTCTTGTTTCTCTACTACCTCCTCTGCTCCCTCTTCTCTTCTCTCTCTCTCTTCTCTTCTCTCTCTCTCTTCTCTTCTCTCTCTCTCTTCTCTTCTCTCTCGCTCTTCTCTTCTCTCTCTCTCTCCTATTCTCTCTCTCTCCTCTTCTCTCTCTCCTCTTCTCTCTCTCTCTTATTCTCTCTCTCCTCCTCCTCTTCTTCTTCTTCTTCTTCTTCTTCTTCTTCTTCTTCTTCTTCTTCTTCTTCTTCTTTCTATTCCGACTTTTATTCATCGTTTCCAAACACTATTTAAATGACGACAATTTCCAATTGTCTCAAATGCACTCGTCTGTGGAGCACGCGCGCACACATACGTACACACAAACACACAGGACACACTAACACATAAGCACTAATTACATGAATAATTGCACTAGGATTTTCATATCGAAATACATGTATACATACATATAACTTTATATATTAAATATACTTATATATATATATATATATATATATATATATATATTTTTAATGGTTGAATGCGAGATCGTCCTTTCATTGAAGTATTTTCCAAAGATTTCTGACGTTGTTTCTTCCTACTTTACTTTCGAATTTCCTGGTGTAAATTTGTGTAGATATGTAAACTTATATAGGAATAATCAGTATATGATTTAACTTATTAAACACAGTTCAACAAATTCATTCATATTTATGTAAGTCGAGAAGATTAGATGTTAAACATGTCTTGTTTAAACTAGACTTGACTCCGAGAACAAACAAACACATTACAACATGATTACTAACTGAAATTCTATGTACTTCTAACGTCTGTTTTAGTTTTATCCAAGCTAGTGATCAGTATATTTTGACGACTCCGATTTTCTATTATAAATATCTGTATCCGTTTGTACATAAATATCAATGAATTTGTTGAACTGTGTTTAATAAGTTAAATCATATACTGAGTATTTCTACACATACGTACATACATACATACATAGGTATACACACACACACACACACACACACACACACACACACACACACACACACACACATATATATATATATATATATATGATACACTGCAACTTTAATTTCCGACATATCAAAACCAAGCCAGACAATTTCACTCCACTGGGCATATTGAACAAGATAAACCTCTACAAAGTGGACTGGAGAGCAATCAGAAGGGATCTGTCCTTCCTCGACTGGGCCGTCACTCTCTGCTCCACTGACATTGAAACCACATGGCAGCGCTTTGAAGACATGGTCACGCACACATGCTCAAAACACGCTGCTACGAAATTCACTAGCATAAACAGAAACAAGTACTCTAGACAGGAAAAATCACACATCAAAAGATTTAATAAAAAAAATCAACCAACTAAAATACTCCAACAAACAGCATCCACATTATACAACAATAAAAAGGATGGAGTTGGAAAAAATCTATCAGCTGAGCAACATGAAAACCTCCATTGAAAATCAGAGAGCTGCAGATGATCAGTGGGTAATCAAAAGAATCAAAGGGAACTCAAAAGTGTTCTTATTCATATGCGAATAAGCATAGGAACACTGTCTCACCTATTGGTCCATTGTCCGACAATAACGGCATTCCCTAACATGATGCTAAAGAAAAGGCAGAAATACTGCAGAATCAATACTACTCTGTCTTTATTGATCCAACTGATATTGACGTAAGGGGTGGGAATGAAGTCGATCCTCAACATTAATCTCAGACATAATCTTTACTGGTTCAGACATCAGAGCAGCAATAGGTGAGATCAAGCACTATTCTGCTGTAGGCCCTGATAGATTCCCCGCTAGTCTCCTGAAGGAATGTAGACACCAACTTGCAGTCCCTTAACCAAACTCTGGAGAATTTTTTAGACTCGGGTTATATACCGAAACAGCTCTTCTCCTAGTCTGTCGTCCCGGTTTTCTAACAGGGAAACAGATCCCTCGCATTCAACTATCACCCAGTCTCACTCACCACACACACCATTAAAGTATTTGACAGAGTGGTGAGATCAAGGATAGCTGGCTTCTTGGAGAGCCACAATGCCCTAAATTCAAACCAGCATGACTTTCGCTGCGACAGGGACCTTCTAGCACAGTTCCTTAAAGCCTTGGGATCAGTTTCGAACTCTGATGTCATATACTTTGAATTTAGTAAAGCGTTCGACTGAGTCGACCACAATATCCGACTGTCAAATTTGTCAAATGTACGAATCTTCAGAAAACTCTTATACTGGATTGAGTATTTCCTGGAGAACAGAACGCAACATGCTGGAATCGGTGGAATCCACTCAAGCTCAGCAAGAGTCACTAGTGGTGCCCTTTAGAGGAATGTCTTAGACCCGCTCCTCTTTATAGTCTATATAAACGACAATTTCAGCGTCATAAAATACAGTAAAGTGAAAATATTCACTGATGACTCCAAGCTCAAGACGTTAATCAACGGAGAAGACCGAACGGAACTCCAGTTTGATCTACACGCTGTACGTCAATGGGAAGACAAAACCAAAGATGCAAGGAAACGAGGAAAAATTTGAACTGACCTATCTTTGGAGGAAAGACTATGCTAAAACAACCATGTTCGCTTCCTTCAGGAGAACCGCTCACAGCATCTAATAATATCAAAAACGTAGGAGTAATTGTTGATAACAAACTCAGCTGGCGTGCCCACATCAACTATAAGGTTGATACAGGATGAGTTCCTGGAATCTAAGAAACTTCCGGTCCAGCGAACAACGTGTCATCATTCCTCTTTTCTCCTCCTTTGTTAAGCTATACCTCGAATCCTGCTATCCCCTGTGATCTCCTCATACAAAACAAAACTTTTCTAAAATTGAATCGCCCCAGCGATCATTTACTAAAAGAGTTAAGGGCATGACTGATCTCGATTATTGGGACCGCCATAAAGCATTGAAACTCTATTCTCCCCAGCGTGGCCGTGAGCGATACATCATTTGCATGATGAGGAGAATATACCTCCAGCGTTGCTCAAATGATCTCAACATTAGTTTCAGAATTCACCCAACGTTAGGACTACATGTCATTCATCTCCTACCTAATTCAGGATCACAGAAATTAGATACACTGCAACAGAATTACTTTTCCTCAACTGGCCGTGCCCTATTTAACATTGTCAAAAAAACACATCAAAAAGGAAAAACATCCCATAACCTTTAAACGGAATCGGGACAAATCTCTTCAAGGGAGACCAGAAAAGCCACCCATACCTGGATACGACTCACTTAACAAGAACTCCCTACTCCAATGGGACATCATACCACACAAATTGACTTAAAATGGAATTAGCAAATCCTGTCAGGTGATGCTTCGAAGTTAGATATGGATTTGAACAATCTTTGGTCGAAACATAATTAAGTTTTATA
>NC_068990.1:28707541-28712761 GCF_001194135.2 Octopus bimaculoides | reverse complement strand
ATATATATATATATATATATATATATATATAAATAAGTTTCTCTAATCCTAATTGTCATTCATTCATTCATTCATTTATTCTCAATAAATGTGTGAAACACGATCTGTTGCATAATTGTTGTGTCTTTGTTTATCTGATTTGTTTCTCTTAGTCTTCTCTTCTGCTCAGCCAATAAAAGCGAAAAGCATCGTACCGCTGATGAATAACAATAGATACAACAACAACAACAGCCTCGCCAATGCCATTAAGAATATCTGCAGTCGCTATAAAAGATGAGGAAATGAGTAATAAATATATAGTGTAAAAATAGGGTAAGATATTTCAAGAACATATTTATTATAAAGATGATATGCTGTTCTGTTAATCTCCTTCCTTTAGCAAACATAAAAAAGAGGAACAGCCATGATTATGTAAAATAACAACGATATTTAGAATGGCAACAACAGCTGTAGTAAAGAAATATTTGAAAATGAAATGAGGCAATAAAAGATGTTTAATTTTTACAAATAAAAATTGGAAATTATTCATACGCATACATGCAGTAATACTGAAGCATTTACACACACACATCAATACATATATGTACATGTACAGACACTCATACTTTGTATTTATTTGCCTGAAAGTACACAAGAGACTCAAGAGACTCGAGTTTCCTACCAAATAACTTATCAAAATATCTGTCTGTCTGTCTATTTATGTATGTATATATCTATGTATGTATGTATCTATCTATGTATGTATATGTATATGTATATATATATATATATATATCGAGAGAGAGTGAGATACATACACATGCATACATACGTATGTATATAGGTACACATATGTACGCATACATAGATAAACGTATAAAGTATTGCACAAACGCACAAATACACACGCACAAATACATACATTTCCTCAAACACACATACACACAACCACAAACACACACAACATATACACTAAAATCCTTTCCCTTATAGCTGAAAGGATTTTTAAGTACCTCGTCATAAAACATATTACTTACAGACACTGGCTCCAAATTACCGCCGTATTTTCCCTACGAAGTCTGTTTTCTTCAGATTTTGTGTTTCTTCTTTGATTCAAGAAATATTCGAAATGAAACATTTTACGTTTTAGTACTATGATCTCTTTTATGACTTATCTAAAAAATTCATAGGGTTTTGTCTCGCAGATTTCGCTGTGTATGTTGGCAATTTCATTCATTTTATTCTTTAATTTCGCAACAGATATTCCTTCTCCATTAGCTAATATTCCGGATGCCGGTTTGATCGCATTTACTATGAAGAAGAGAACATTGAATCCATAACTTTTATTGCATTTCTGTTGCTGTCGATCTCTGGCATTTTGTGTTAGGTCACACGGATCCAGCAAATATCTGATGAAGAAATATTCCCGTTGCAATTTACGTCGTTTGAAAACATTCATGGCATTCCTTTCTTTTTTTAAGATTCTCAGCTGAGAATTAAGTGGTATCTCTGACAAGTAGGGCCTGCTAGCTTCTTGTTTACAATAAAGAAGAGTGTTGGGTACATAATATTTGTGATGTTGATGTTGGTCATGTTGTATACCTAAGATCACGTGGGTGCAACAAATACCTGATCAAATCTACCACAGCGTCTCTACCCTGTCTTCGTCTTCTCAAACATAATGTAGGACTGACATTTATGATATACCTTTTCATTAGTCTGTAAGTGAGATGTAGCTGTGTGGTAAGAAGTTTGCTTCTCAAACACTTCTTTCCGGGTTTAGTTCCACTGCGTGGTATCTTGGTCAGGTGTCTTCTACTATAACCTCGTACCCGCTAAAGCTTTGCGAATGGATTTCGCGGCCGGAAACTGAAAGAAGCCCGTCCTCCTTTATAGTTTGACAGCCGATATTCGTGTGCTTATGTCTCCGTAACTTAGTGGTTCAGCAAAAATGTGCAATAGAATAAGTAAGAGGCATAAAAATAAAAATATTTACTAGGGTTGATTCATTCGACTAAAACAAACCTACCAATCATTGCTGAAATTAATGACTTAAAAGATATAATTACTGGTTCTTAGTAAAAGACAACCTAAAAACTTGAAAAAATTATTAGCAAAGGCTAAGTTTGATCTTAACAACAAATACCAATCCTTCACTGTATCTAAATACAATGATAGCCGATGTGACACATGGCAATTCATACATTCCGGCCAATATATGAACACAAAAACCGGAAAAGATACTCAGAAACACAAATATGAACTGCAAAAGCAGAAATTTAATTTCCTGCATCAAATGCCAGAATTGTGAAGAACTATATGTGGGCCGAACTGGAAATGCACTATCTGGACGTTCTCGTGTGCACCGACAACAAATTAGAGAACCAGATGTCCGTCAGATACCTTTGAGTAACCATCTAGCAAGATGTGGTCGGAAAAGATAATATTTCCATTCCACAAACTACACAGTCCAAATGAAATCGAGAGAAAAAAACATAGAAAAGAACTGTATTCCGACCCAAACTAAATAAACAGTAATAATAATACTTAGAGGTACTGTTTCTACTATTTCTATTTCTACTGCTACGGCCACTGCCACCAACAACAACAACAATAATAAAAATACTAAAGGTTCTTATGATGACGATAGCAGGAAAATACTAGCTAAATCAAGAGAAAAGTCAGTAAAAGTAATTTATTTTATGGTTTAAAGTTCTATTACCACAGCTACTACTAGCACCACCACCACCACCAACAACAACAACAATAATAAAGGGTCATGATAATGGTTATGATGATAACTGAAACGTAAAAATCCCTGGGAAATGTTATTTACAACATTTCTAAAACTTACCTCAACAATTACTGATTGGCCAGGGTCAAGATACAGGTCGATCGACACGTTCAACAAACTGTGACACCTCAACCAAACACCAATCAACTGAAGTAATTTAGTAACGCGACACGCTGATTGGTCAGAATACAATTTGCAAAAATTAACATTCTGGAACCTATACAAATGTATTTAAGGCACACATTCTAGTCATCTCACTGCAGTTGTAACTTGTAAAACATAACTGTCACCACTACTACATGGACCTGAAGATTGCATAGTTTAATACATGAAAGTACTAGCTCAATCATAATGGACATTTAATATTCTATCATTTCATTATATTACATTATTATAAGATTGTAAATAAAACGTGAAAATCAGACAAAGTTGGAATTTCTTTGAGTAATGTATTCTTCTATAAACAATCATACACACCCGTGTGTGTATATACGTTTTGTTTGCAATGTCCTGTACCCAGACATGCACCTATATATACAGGTAGACGTAGGTATGCACATAACTGTACGTATATATGCATATTCTCATTTATTATTTGTTTTACATGATCGAACGCCTGCGTCATCCCTGTTGTAAGTATATATATATATATATATATATATATATATAAGCACACACACAACTCTTTCCTCATTCCATATGTATATTATGTTGTAATTGGTTATATACACCCGTACATACGAATGTGCATATATATATATATATATATACATATATATATATATATATATACATACGAACGTTTATTTTCTATTTCCTTTACTGATTCTCACTTGTCGCAATCTATCCTATTTTCTGTAGCCAGCATTTCCTCCCATTCATCTCTTCCGCTACCGAGACCACCCAATCTCAAACGCCCTTTAGTAAGGAGGACTGCATTCGTTTAGTATATTATATTACAAATCCCCGTTAATATCAATAACAACAGCAACAACACTAAATAAATACACTCACATGTAAAGAACGCAAAAGCTCGACAATATATGAATGCAATAGCTATGGAAAGGCATGAGAAACATCTAAGTAAACATAATAAATATAATAAAGAGAAAACGTATCGACGAATGAATAACAAAATAAAGTATCCGGGTATTACATTTTAAAAATACAGTATGTGTCATGGAAATTACCAATCGTCAAAGGATGGGACTATTTAATTGCAATAGAGCGAAAATCGCAGTAGAATATCTGAAAGACATGACATTTGAAAAGACGTAGCATTCATTGGCTGATTCCCTCCTTGCAATTCCGTCCATTGTTTTCACGGTGTGAATTTTCCCATCATGCAATATGACTATGATGGCGCACATTCTGGAGCCGAATTCGACTTGTGAAAATCGACAAAGATTGGAAATTCTGTAATTCTGATATTTTATTTGTCTTAACTACACGTTGTAGTTATTCCGTCCGGTGGCCATGCTGGGGCAATGCATGTCGCCTACATGCTTGTTAATTTTGAACTCATTTCCCAGCTATGTCGCCGAAATTACACCTCGCGAAAAAGCGATTTGGACAAAGCCGCCCGTCTCTGTCTTTCTAGACGCGATATGGGTTCATGTGATTAATAAAAAAAGAAACAGAAAAAATTTTCAAAATGATCTTTGAATAGTTAGAAGAATACAATAATTATAGTGTCTCTATACGTGAAGTATAGACACACACAGCACACGTCGATACACTCATACACACACATACACACACACACGTGCGCGTGCATATATTTGAATGTATGGTTCTATCTATCTATCTATCTATCTATCTATCTATCTATCTTGCTGTGTGTGTATGTATGTGCAGGGTGTTTGCATAAATGTATACACACAGACATTCACTCATATATGCAATATATTGTATGTACTATGTATGTATGCATACACATAGACATATATATATGTAAGCATACCTATTCACAGCAGACTCTTTGCAGGTTCTCTGTTTCTAGGCATTAGATGACACTAAAATTCACTATACTCAACGTCGTTGAAGGTGTACTTGTCTTTCGTTCATAAACACGCAGACATAGATACATGCGTGTGTGTGCGTGTGTGTGAGTGTGTGTGTGTGGGTGTGTGTGTGCGTGCGTGCGGGATACAAGGACAGCAAAGCAGTAATGTAATTTAGAAATGTAGAGATAACATAACCTATGCTTACTTTACATGTGTGCACTTAATAAATATACAATTGAACACACACACACGTATATATGTGCCTATAAGTGACATGCGTGCAAGCTTGTATTCTCTACATATCTACATATCTACATATCTACATCTATTTATCAATCTATTTGTGTATATATATATATATATATATATATATATATATATATATATGGAAATATATATATATATATATCAGTCTTTCTGTGCATATTTATATATATATAT
>NC_068990.1:28702261-28702624 GCF_001194135.2 Octopus bimaculoides | reverse complement strand
TATATATATATATATATATATATATATTATACAATATATATATAAATGTACATACACGTATATTTTAACTACTATAAATCTTCCACTGATGACGGAGTCGGTTTCCAACAAAGATTCAAGGCTGAATCTTCGGGATGTAGTTAACACAGACAGATTCACATTTGGAACTCGCGAAAAGCTTGCATACTTTTACTATTCCACTCACAGATTGGACTTGTAATATACGAATTAGCCAGTCGATTTCTCTTTCTGAAATTCTCAGTTTATCCAGATTCTCCTTTAAGCATTTATTAGCAAAACCTAGAGCTCTAATTATGTATGTATGTATGTATGTATGTATGTATGGATGTATGTATGTATGCA
>NC_068990.1:28696780-28700718 GCF_001194135.2 Octopus bimaculoides | reverse complement strand
CAGTTTATCCAGATTCTCCTTTAAGCATTTATTAGCAAAACCTAGAGCTCTAATTATGTATGTATGTATGTATGTATGTATGTATGGATGTATGTATGTATGCATGTATGTATGTATGTACGTATGTATAATATCAAAGAGAGAAAATGGGTGCTCAACATCGTATTGGTAGTTTGTAGAGAAATATTCTTCATTTGCTGTTTTACAATGCTTCCATTCGTTTTACGACGAGAGAAATCTCTCACCAATTATCGTGCTTGCTATATTGAACGTTGGTACCAACGAGAACCAATGTCCCATGTAGGAGGCCTCATACTTGTTTAGAGATTTCTTGCAACATGAAACGAGTGCTTACCCGTCGATCAAACAGTCTGCGAGTAATGGCTACTACTACTAGCACATTGACAGTCCATAGAGGAGTTATGTCGAATGCGTGAGCCATTAGTTTTGTGGTATCTGAGTTCAGTCCTCATAAATCTGATTTATATCAAAGATATTCCGTCCATGACCATCCAAACTTTATAGGCGTATGCTATATGTAGGATTATCTAATTAAATGCCTCCTGCATGTGTCAAGTCATACACATACGAATTAAGGATCTTCTCCTATCTTTCGTAAGTCGAGTGACCGTATGTCGACAATTTTTCGACTTGATTTAGGTATGCGTTCTAATTAGAAGGTTTGCTTGTTAATGTTTCTTAGCAAATTAAACTGCTGTATTCTGTCTTTCATGTACTTACTGAACGAAAATTTGTTCAGCATTCATGAGTAGTAGAAGAACGAGAAATAGTTCCAGTACCTAATCTTTCTATATATATTTCAATGGCGCTGGTTTTCATTGCCATCTGGTAATTAGGAAACATCCTTCAGAGGCGGTGCTAATTTAAATAAACCAAGAATTTGGATGATATTTGATAAACCTGTAATTTTCTATGGATGAAGGCGCATGGCTTAGTGATTCAGGTGTTCGGTTCACGACCAGGTGGTCATGAGTTCGATTTCCGACAGCGCGTTGTGTCCTTGAGCAAGACATGTTCTTTCACGATGTTTCACTCTACTTAGCCGGCAAAAATGAGTTGTACAAGTAATTCAAACAGTCAGCCGTGTCACAATTTGTGTCACGTTGAATCTTCCTTACAAATACGCTTAGGGTACGGGTGTGTCTGTGGAGCTCACAGCCTCTTGCACATTAATTTCAAATACCTGCCATTGGCGATTCTGAGTTATTTCTCTTAGCTCAATTTTCTTTATATCATGTAAATTATTTCGGCCATAAATATTTTCTACAGTAGAAATAAGGTCGGAAAATGGTCAAAATTTATGAGGGCCATTGAACCAGAAACACATGCTCACGACTGTCCGATTATTTCTAGAGAAAAAAACCCTGCCCTTTTCCTTAATGACATATCAACTTTAAAGCTATTTTGAATCTTGCGATTATCTCGTACGGAGCTGATGTTAACTGCCGTTTGGTAATTATAACACATTATATTGACCCGGAGGTTTTGTTAATAATTCAAGGATTTATGTTATATGCTATTTGATATACCTGTATTTGTCTATATCTTTTGTCAGTTGCGTAGGCCTAGACTGTTATGTTGCTACGGAGTGTCTGTCTCTGAGGAGCCCCGAAACAGCGAAATCCCGTGATATGGTAGTCCGGTGACCGTTGCAGATGGTTCTCGTTTTTCAACGGTATTCGAATGTTTTTATTCACCATGCGTCATTAATGAGAGATCGTCTCACGGTACAGAACGGAGTATTCTGTTTTCTAAAGCAATATTCAATTTAAGTTAGAGATGAAGATTACCTTTTGGTTTTAATACCGCTTCTGTCGCTATGAATTATTTTTTAAAAAGTCTATTGCCCATTCGTACCACCAGTGCCAGAATGGACAATGATATTTTATATAACTTTGGCGGTAGATTCGACTGTTATGTCGCTACTGGATATCTGTGACTAAGGAGTCCCAAACAGAGGGAAATAAAGGGATCTGGCCGTTTTGGCAACCGCAGATAGTGATTCTCGTCTGTAAGCGATATAAGAACGAACACTTTTACTCGTGTTCCATATGAGAGGTCTTCTCAAGGTGAATAATACAATATAGAATAAGTCCTGGACTCGATTGGTTCGATTAAAGGCGGTGTTCCAATAGTCAAAATGATTAAAACGAGTAAAAGAACAAAAGAATAATTAGTGTTTCGTTTCATAACTATAAAAATAAGCTAGATGACATATATATATATATACATTTTTAGTCAGTACAATATGTGAAGACGGATGTATATCTATATACACAATATATTCGTGTATAGAGAAAAAACAACAGTTTTTTTTGTACTGTGCAGTTGAAATATGCATCTTTTTTTTCTGCCCCGATGATATTGCGTATGTAGATACAGGTAATGTGTTGTATTCAATGTAACACAGTGTTTGCTAAACGTGATGAGCTATTTTCTATAGTTTATTGTATCAAGAACATATGAAATGTTCTCGCAGATAATATAGAGTAATATTCGTTGTAAATTTCGCATGGAAGACATTTGTAAAATACCAAAAGAAGCATTTCCCTGAATCTAGTTTCATAGAGTGAAATTCATAATTCTTGAGTATGTCAGGTAACTTTCCCAAGTGACTTGCTATTTGTATGTATTCCGACAGCTGCGTAAACAGATATCTTACACTAAACTGGCCTGCTCAGAGATATAATCGTTTTTGAACTCCTGCCCCGTGAGCAATTAATTCATTAATGTGCCCTTGGAGCTATCTGACAGCTACATTTATAGAAACTGTCAAAATACCTATCTTGTATACACTAATAGAACATTTAAAAATGTGAATAAAATACTTTCTCGTGCTATGTATTGAGAAGTGATTGAAGTGAGCGGCTGGAACATATATCTCTTTTCTGAAGAACACAACCCATGCCAAATGACAAAACAGACGCTGTTGACATTGTTGCTAGAGCTTCACCGGAATCTCTTTTCTTTTTTTTTGCTGCTGCGCATCATATTCATACAATCGACACATTGGTTGCACATTTTCGCCTGTCTCAAAGAATAACATGAAAAGCACACACAAAGAAAATAAAAAAAGTTTTCAACAATACGCAATACTGCAACATTAATAAAAGCGCCTGTGTTATATTGCTTACTGACCTGCAAGAAAGAACAAGCAATAACTACTAACGTTAGCATACAAGAAATCACACAACTACAATTATTATTATTATTATTATTATTATTATTATTATTATTATTATTATTATTATTATTATTATTATTAATATTATTATTATTATTGTCATTATTATTCGGTGAGCTGGCAGAATCGTTAGCACGCTGGACGAAATTCTTAGCAGTATTTAGCTCGTCGCTACGTTGCTACGTTCTGAGATCAAATTCTGCTATGTTCGATTACGCCTTCCATTCTTTCGGAGTCGATAAATTAAGTACCAGTTGAGCACTGGGGTGGGTGCAATCGACTATCCCCTTCCCTCCAAATTTGAGGACGTGTGCTTATAGTAGAACGGATTATTATTATTATTATTATTATCATTATTACCATTATAAATTCTGTATATTTCAGAGTGGTTAGAATGTTTCTCAGTAATAAAGTTATAATGAAAGGAAACTATAAATAATAATGATAATAATAATAATAATGATAATCCTTTCTTTTAAAGGCACACGGTCTGAAATTTTTGGGGAGGAGACTGATCGATTACATCGACCCCAGTGTTTCACTGGTACTTAATTTATCGACCTCGAAAGGATGAAAGGCAAAGTCTACTTCGGTGGAATTTGAACTCAGAACGCAACGACGGGCGAAATACTGCTATGTATTTCGTCCAGCGTGTTAACGATTCTGCCAGCTCACCGAATAATAATAATAATAATAATAATAATAATAATAATAATAATAATAATAATAATAA
>NC_068990.1:28693712-28696479 GCF_001194135.2 Octopus bimaculoides | reverse complement strand
ATAATAATAATAATAATAATAATAATAATAATAATAATAATAATAATAATAATAATAATAATAATAATAATAATAATAATAATAATAATAATAATAATAATAATAATAATAATAATGATGATGATGATGATGATGATGATGATGATGATGATGATGATGATGATGATGATGATAATATTAATTTTCTTATGTTTTCTTAAACATTCTCCGGAACAATATTATGTGCAAACCCAAATATATGACACCCTAGGCATAACACCAACATGAACTTCTAACTTGTCTCTTGAGGTCTCTGGGTGAGACTTGGAGCGAACTTGTACAAATGCAAAACAAAAGTCAAACATATAATAATAAGAACAACAACAACAACAACAATAATAATAATAATAATAATAACCACTAGCAGAACTACTACTACTACTACTACTACTACCACTACTACTACTACTACTACTACTACTACTACTGCTGCTACTACTACTACTACTACTACTGCTGCTGCTACTGCTGCTGCCGGCGCTGCTTTTATGACGTTAAAATGCGATAAATAAATATACGTGTTGAAGTGGTAATAAAAATGTCTGTAACGGTAGCTTACTGAAACAATTACTGGAGTCCCTACGCGCTAAATAGAAATGCTTAAATTAGTAGCTGCAGCTCCAAATTGGAAATATCAGACTCGTTAATTATTAGTGTAGAACCCGATATAGACAAAGACCTATTGAACGCTTCCCACGATCTGTTTGGTCAAGCTAGAAATTAGGAAAAATATATTCAAATCACACATTGCGCCGTCTTAAGAAGGATGATTAGTATATATAAATATGAAAAATTTAACGTGACAAACGTTGTCTTTAAGATCGCGTGTTCGAGCTAAACGACATATATGCGTGTTCGTGTGTGTGTATGCGTGAGTGCGCGTGCGTGTGTGTGTATATATATATAGACACATATATTGACTTTGTATATACGTATGCCTCTGTGTATGTGTGTGTGTGTGTGTGGGTGGGTGGGTGTGTGTGTGCTCCAGACGTATTCTTTATTGGTGAACAAAAGTGTTACACCCCGTAAAAACATAACGATTTCATCAGGTGAATACAGGTAAGAAGTAACAATTAGAATTTCTCAAGAAACAAAACAAAAAACAAAAAAAGCAACAGAACATAGAACCAGATGACTTCGACGAATTGGCACCGGTGAAGAATTAGGGATGTGGCTGCATGACTTTTTAAAAGGCAGAAATCACACTGTTGCAGCCAATGATGAGACAGCTTGCAGCGGAGTCTTTCAGTAGATTACACTGGCGCCACTAGTGTTTGGTGGCTGTCTCAGACATTCCCTCGGCCATTAGGTGAACCAGACTCACAGCTATGCTGATGATACAAATGTATCACAGGCACTCAAGGGCGCTGATGACATTCTGAAACTGCAGAAAGCCGTGAATGAGCTATTGAATACAACATTCAGTTCAATGCTGAAAGTTTTCAAGGACTCCACTATCAGACCACAAACAGACCGCAATTGCAATAAAGAGAACCATTGGATAGTGCAATCACAAAGTTTGGAACGGAGCGTGACATGGGAATCCAGACGAGTAATGATGCAACAGCCTACCTTCATGTTACCACGATGGCAACACTGTGCAGGCGAAGAGCTGAATGGATTATGAGAAAGATAACATGGTACTCCTATGGAGAACTTTCGTTCTCGGTCGTCTGGTCTACTGCTCCGAGGTGTTTTAACTGCAAAGTGTTAAACTGGTGCCGGTAACAGAGGCAACCGAACTCCACTACACGAAAATCATTGACTCGATGCAACGGAATAGCTTATGGTAGACGCTAAAAGAACCTAAACTCTAACCTTAGAGACAAAACGCGAAATATATACAATGATGGACATGTGGAAGATCCTGGAAAGTCTAGCGCCCGAACTTGGAATTGAATATTATATCAGTGACCGAAGTGGATGGCCTTGCCTAGTTCCAAAGATCGCGTATCCATCTAGTTGAATATGGGACAGAAGCTGTAACAAGTACGGTTTTAAGTGTCCACACAAAACTATTCAACATTCTGTCAAATCACCTCAAAGATTTGCCAGCTGTAGATGTGGAGGTTTCAAATAATATGTGGAGGAAATTTTCATCTGCGATGCTAGATGAACACAAACCACAGCGGAAGACACAAAGAAGAGCGGCTCCGTCCAACTAGCTGCTTCACGAAAAAGAATACCAAAAAAAAGAAAAAAAAACCTCGCTAAAAGATGATGTCCTAGCGTGGCCTCAGCTTCTGGTTGAAACTAGTGACAGTAAAAAGATGAAAAGATAAGCCACTCATACACACACACACACACGCGCGATCACAAAAAGATATATTTATATGTTTACAGACAGACACACACACATATATGCATACATATATGTGTGTGTGTGTGTGTGTGTGTATGCGTGAATGTTAGTGAATATGTTTATACAATAATGCGCATATGTGCAAACGTATATATATTCTTGTATCTATGATGTGTATATTTATGCATGTGTAAATATGTATTCATTTATCTTTATTTCATAAAATTTATTATTTTATCTAGTTTCAGCTCATGAGCTGTGGCCATGCTGGGGCACCGCCATTATGTATACTATTCTCTCTCTCTTTGTATGTATATATGTACATACATATATACATACATATGTATATAGATACATACATATATGCATATATATATATATATATATATGTATATATATATATATATATATATATATATATAT
>NC_068990.1:28689322-28690146 GCF_001194135.2 Octopus bimaculoides | reverse complement strand
ATATATATATATATATAGGAGTCTCGTAGACGGAAGGAAAGAAGATAAATGGAAAATAAAATAAATTAAGCTATGAATCCCGATATCAGTGAAACTTAACTCGTTGTCTGGAGTCTTCTGTGTCAGAAGTGTTAGGGTGATATTTGTTCCGGTTCTTTGCATTAGGAGTTCAAATCTTGGCGATGTCATGTGTTTGTAGTAGTTAAGGTGCTAGTCATGTCTTGGATTTCATGGCGTTGCCTAAGGTGCTATTCCAAAAGATAGTCTTAATCGACTGATTTTCGGTAATCTGAAAAGTCCAGCCAACTACTTACTTGACAGATTCATAATTGCAATATATAAACTCCCCGGTTTCCCATAGCACGGTGTTTTTTAATCAGCGTTCTGTTAATACGGCCTAAGATTAGCCAACCATATTTACAAAACAGAGATTGCTTGATACGTAAGCTAATTCCTGTTCCCAAATTTTCAAAACCGCTCGGTTCAGCACCAGCTACAACATTAACAGATATCATTGAATCATCAAACACTACAGACCATCGACTACCTTGCGCCAAGATACTATCTGGAATCAACCGTAATCCCTGCTTGCCCAAAGTATCCACGCGGTAATAGATAATCAATGGATGTTTAAATATACTAGCCTAGAAGTTTGTTTAAATTTTCTTTTTCATCTTCATTCCCATTTGTGGATGCGGTTTCCAATTAAGAAACTTTAAGTAATGAGAGGCTGCAGAAAAATATCTTTATTGTAGGTGGATATATGTATATACATATACATATACATACATACATACATACATACTTACATATATATATATATA
>NC_068990.1:28686411-28688523 GCF_001194135.2 Octopus bimaculoides | reverse complement strand
ACACACACACACACACACACACACACACATGTATATAATCATACATGTACATATATACATATATTCGCACAATATATCTCATATAAATATATATCAATATTTTTTTTTAGTCTGGCTATCTGATATATCGATGAACGAACTTTCACAAAGTTGTATATAGTCTTAAGCTTAATATTTTTATAATCACCATTTTTGGATCAATGCTTTCCTTTATATGTTTTGTCAAATGTTAATATTTTCATACTAACCGTTCTATTGATTAACTATTCCAATTACCTACCATTACATTGATCCGTCGCTGAATTTTGCCCCTAGATATATATCCGCCATTTAATTACTTTCGCAATTTGTTTGTCTTACAGGATAATTAATTGTTTGATAATGTTTCAGTAAATACTTGGCACTCTTTTTATTTTCTTTCATCAACGCATTTTATTTTCATTACCGGAGTCGTCGTCGTTTCATAATATGAACTTAATACATCCTGTTGTATGTTGTTGGTTCAAATTTCTTTTCTGTAGCCAAATTTCCTTCAACTTCGTTGTCGTCTGTACTAATTCTCGAGCTAAATATCACTTTTAATATTGTAGAATTTTCATCCATCCATTCATATATTCACCCAGCTATCCGTCGATCGATTCATCAATCCATTTAGTCCATCCTCTATTCTGGAAGGGTGGTCGAGGTGGAATTCACAAGAACCACATCCATGGGCTTTTACCAGAAGCTACCTTTTCTAGCTGGATTCCAAAACGCGATCGGCTGAGACAATGGATATTATCCAGACATCTCGTTCTTGGTCTAACCCTAAGCTCCCTGCCTGTCGACTTAGCTTGAAAAATCTGACATGAAAGTTTTTCTTGTGACATTTTAATCACATGTCCATACTACCAGAGCTATAACCATTCAGTGCGGAGGAGGCATAGCATGACTTGTGGAGACACTCTGATCTCTGAGGTAAGCATTCTGTCAAATGACGTTACTCCAAGGATCGTTTGGGGCAACCACAATTCAGCCGCTGGTGTTGGCGATGAAATATTTACACTTGTCTTGAAGCGTGCTACTCTTATCACGTCGAAAATTTAGACTGGTTTTATAGGAACACTTTTTAGGGATCCTTTGAAATATCTTGTTTTTTTTTAAATATATATATTTATTCAGTGTAACGAATCTCAAAATTTGTTTTTTTTCCACATGCACACCAAATCGCATCTTCATTATTATTAATTCAAATCGTAGTTAAATAGAGATCGTATAATTTGATTTTATACATATACATTTACAATTCGTTGGATATGTTCCAACTGGTTTAATACGCAACATCAAGAATCACTGAGCCTCGAACTGCTTGGCTAAGATTAATTCCAAAATTAATAGTTTCTTTCGCTTTCCCTGTGTTCTATCGAAGTGAATTAATCGCTTGATTTTCTCCCTCAGTTATTTTCGACTGTCTCGTTTTAATTCTTAATTCTTTTTCATGTCTCCTTTCCATATTCAGTGAACTCGTACCAATGTTTGAGCACTTAACGAGAACTTCGAGACATACATGAGCACAATTTCGCACATAATAGCCCATATGTACGAACCAGTGGAAAAAGACATAGATAGATAAATAGAGAGATAGAGAGAGAGAGAAAGAGAAAGAGAGAGGAAGTGAGGATTTGTATAATTCAGAAAATAAATTTGAACGATATTACAGACTATATCCATATGCAAGTCAGGAGATATGCTAGAGAAATAACAGTCAAAACTTCATTTCATGATAGATGCCTTCTTATTAAGTGAGGTAGAAAAGATTAGAGATTGAGTAATTAAATGAGCGTCTCCTCGAAGGACAGGTCTGTGAGAGACGCCGGACAAATTCCCCTCATACACTTCCATGTATATGAATACATTCTAGAATAAGTGTGTGTGTGTGTGTGTGTGTGTGTGTGCGTGTGTGTGTGTGTATACTAAACCCCCATACATACATAGTCGATGTCTTTTCCATCTTTGGACATTTCCCTTTTTCTTCTCCCGTCGAAGAGTCATGCTCGAAGTGTCAAAATCTCTCCTTACACCAAGTGACAAAGTAATATGTTTCTTGTGCACGTCCTCAAGTTCGTATGTACA
>NC_068990.1:28683037-28686064 GCF_001194135.2 Octopus bimaculoides | reverse complement strand
TATATATATATATATATATATGTGGGCACAGGGCATCGTGAAATGTGTACAACAAAAAAGTACGAAGCACGAGTACATGGAACATGAACTATTCTTTCCAACAACAAAAGGTACAAATGGAAAACAAAACAAACATAAAGAACGACTCTTCGTCAGTTGTTTGCTGTTTTTTTAGTCTCGTATTTCGAGCATTTAACAACAAGATACACTTTCGATAAAATAGTTGCTCCCGAAAAGCAATATTAAAGAAAATTTGGAATTTTGCGGAGGGTCAAAACATGTAGCACAAACAGGACATTCAAAACAAACAGGAAGGGCTGCTAAGCCTAAACGAGGTTCTGGTGGCGAACGCGTGAATCAAGCTAGGATAGGAGACAAACAAGAACACCTCTTCCTTGTTCCATCTACAACGGAGAGAAAGAAAGATGGCCGATGGTCACGTGGGAGCCACGTGCGCAAGGGAGGAGGAGCTAGGGAGAGAGAGTGACAGAGTAATAGCATAGAATAATGGGAGAAGTGGAGGTAAAAGAATAAGAGAGAGAAAAAGAGAAACAGGTAGTCTCACAACCGTTTCAAAGATATGAGGGCTATTTCTTCACCAGAGACGATATGAGAGAGTTAAATTGAGGGAAATAGTTGAATTCAATATAAGAAGTTATTTTGGAAAGGGAGAGATATAGGATGTATAAAGGGAGGTAAGAGGATAAAAATAGAAATGAGTGTTGGATGTTACATTTGCAGTTCCATTATCCAAGGAAGAGACTACCTTTCTCTTTATAAATATGCTACAAATTTTACACTGCCTTGGCTTTGCTGTCTCATTTTACTTAACATATACATGCTCACACAAGACCTGCATTAGACTCCCCACTCATATTATTATCTAACCGGGAGTCTAACTACGGTCTTTCCGTAGCACTTACATAGCCTTACCTGCCATATTGGGTCTCCTGGATACCAACACCTCTCATGTATATAAACATAGATATTGTATAACACATTCAAATATATAAGTACATATATACATATGTGTGTGTATGTATAAACACATATCGCTAAGCATCTACTATCTTTAAGATGGCATGTTACATCTGATATATGTGTCTGCTTCTGTATGTTTGTTTGTGAACTCGTCCAGAAGCCCATTCTCATATCAATTTACTGATATGTGCGTAAGTACATGTATACGCACAAGTACACTTATATTTATATACACATACACGGACACAAACACACTCACTCACAGACACACCGGTGGATACATGGCCAGACTTCCATTCCTAACATAAAATCATCGGATGATGTGCAAAAATATTCTTTGATCCCAAATGGATGTTAGAGAATGTATATATACGTAATAAAATTAGATATCGGATAAAAGACTGTAGTTTGACTGATGTTTATCGTAAAATTAATTAGACTAGCCGAAGTAAGTTATTTCTTGGGCGTCATAATCACTTTCTGTGCATCAGCATCAGCAAATGTGCACATTGCGAAAGATGAGTTCAATTTGTGACGAAACATCTTGGATATTAATTACACCGTGAACTGAGATACAAGTTGTTTAAATTTCCGGATGTCTTAGCTTCTAATTCTATTTTGACATCCGTATACTAATGGTTGGTGCATTACAACTTTTTATTTCACATGTCACATGAGTATCATGAGAAACTATGATAACTGATCTAAACGTCTTAATGTCTGCCATTTTAGTCGTAAAAGTAGTTTTGTTGTAGGGAAATTAGGGAAAATATTGAACTTTTGAAAATGAAATTAATTTAGTTTTTTGCTTATGGCTGCAATCATGAAACGTGTGTCTTTTAATGACATTTATTCCCATGGCCCTTAGAACACATTCTAGACTCACAGAACAAATTTAGTACAAGTGGATAAAGTGGAGGTCTGAATAATAAGATGATATTAGTCTCACATTCTGAGTAGGTAAGTCGGTTATATCGATTCCATCGATCAACTGGTACTTATTTTATCGATGAAAGGTAATGTCGACCCCGGCAGCTTTTGAACTGGGAACGTAAAAGTGGACGGCATGCTAACGATTATGCTAGCTCGAGGTGGCCACTCTCAGCAGTAATAACATAACATTGCTTAGGGCAAAATTACGCAGCCTAATCTTATTGCAAGAAGGGAAGACGCTGCCCCCGACATTTTGCCCGGCCTGCTAAACGTTTTGCAAGCTCTCCGCTCCTTATACATTGGTAAAATATTTCAAAATTTTACACAGGACCAGCAATTTCGAGAGAGGGTGTAAGTCGGTTACATCGACCCCTGTGTTTAACAGGTAATTAATTTATCTTCCCAGCAAGGGTGAAAGACAAAGCTAGCGGAATTTAAGCTTAGAACGTAAAGAGTGCCACTAACCATTTTCCCCGCCATATTAACAATTCTGCCAGTACATCGCCTCACTACGTTGAGATATTGATTGATGTAGCATATCATATGCATCTCACAATCTCTAAAGAAATATTGTTGCCTTAAAATATAGACTAAACTCTGAAATATATTAAATTATTGTTGCGACATAGCCTCAATCGGTTATTTTTGAATACATAGGAAACAAAATTAAAAAAATACATAAATATTCCTCGAATAATTATAATTTCTTTCAATATTTAAATGCGCTGCTTTAGCTATATAATATCTAATTAGTCTTATACCTATACAATATATAGGACATTGTGGAGGAACATCTATGTTGAATTTCAGTCATTGATGTCAATGATAAATTATATAGAACAGTATACTTCTGTCAATATCATATAATGTATTGGCTGTCAATACTTAACAATATTCACTTCTGATTGGCTGGCGATATCGGGTTAAGCGGTATTAATGCTCAGTGCATATATACATACACATAGATACATATATAAACAGACACACAAGCGGGCGCGCACACACACACATATATATATATATATACATATATTCATACTTATGTATGTATAAATATGTAACGATACATATACATATATAAACGTGTATATATATATATATATATATATATAT
>NC_068990.1:28681194-28682798 GCF_001194135.2 Octopus bimaculoides | reverse complement strand
ACAGGAGTGGCTGTGTGGTAAGTAGCTTGCTTACAAGCCACATGGTTCCGGGTTCATTCCCACTGCGTAGCACCTTGAGCAAGTGTCTTCTACTATAGCCTAGGGCTGACCAAAGCCTTGTGAGTGGATTTGGTAGACGGAAACTGAAAGAAGCCTGTCGTATATATGTATATATATATGTATGTATGTGTGTGTATATGTTTGTGTGTCTGTGTTTGTCCCCCCAACATCGCTTGACAACCGATGCTAGTATGTTTACGTCCCCGTAAATTAGCGGTTCGGCAATAGAGACTGATAGAATAAGTACTAGGCTTCCAAAGAATAAGTCCTGGGGTCGATTTGCTCGACTAAAGGCGGTGCTCCAGCATGGCCGCAGTCAAATGACTGAAACAATAGAAAGAGAGAAAAAGATATATACATATATATTTGTGTGTCTGTGTTTGTATCCCTGCCATCGCTTAACATCCGATGATGGCCTGTTTACGTCCCCGTAAACTAGCGGTTCGGTAAAAGCGTCCGATAGAATAAGTCCTGGAGTCGATTTCTTTGACTAAAAGGCGGCACAGCAGCATGGCTGGAGTCAAATGACTGCAACAAATAAAAGAATAAAACAATATATAAGTATATGTGTGTGTGTGTTTAGAAATAATGCAATTCTAAATCACTCAGAGAGATTTATGCAGTAGCGATACGATGAGGTAGTGGCAGTCCCCTGAAGGGAATAATACTAGTGTTGGTTAGATCTAGGAAGCTGCACCACTTCCTGTCGGCCTTGACACATTTCCTGCGTCCTTATGTTTACAAGGGGAAGACAGACACCTCCACCCAGCTAAGCCTGCATCCAGAGACATGTTTCTGAGTCTTTGCTCGTCATCAGTCTGGAGTAGCATGACCTGCTAGTCGAAGATGACGATGACGAGCAAATGAGCGATGACGAACGAAGTCTCAGAAACATGTCTCTGGATGCAGGCTTAGTTGGGTGGAGGTGCTTATCTCCCCCTTGTAAACATAAAGGCAGAGGAAATGTGTCAAGGCCGACAGGAAGCAGTGCAGCTTCCTAGGTCTAACCAACAGTAGTATTATTCCCTTCAGGGGACTGTCACATTAAGCTGACAACATAAAACTACTTCATTGTATCACTACTGCATAAATCTCTTTGAGAGATTTAGAAATGTATTATTTCTAAATTTGAAATCAGTGAATGTATTTCACTAGAATTATTATATATTTACAAGAGCTTGACAGGCATCTAACAAGTCATGCTACTCCAGTCTGATGACGAGGAAAGACTCAGAAACATGTCTCTGGATGCAGGCTTAGTTGGGTGGCGGTGTCTGTCTCCCTCTTGTAAACATAACGACACAGGAAATATGTCAAGGCCGACAGGAAGCGGTGCAGCTTCCTAGGTCTAACCAGCAGTAGTATTATTCCCTTCAGGGGACTGTCACATTAAGTTGACATGTTAACCACATGCTTCCAGGTTTAGTCCCTCTGCGTGGCACATTGGGTAAGTGTCTTCTACTATAGCATCGGGCCGACCAAAGCCTTGTGAGTGGACTTGGTAGACGGAAACTGAAAGAAGCCCATCGTATATATATATATAT
>NC_068990.1:28680094-28681051 GCF_001194135.2 Octopus bimaculoides | reverse complement strand
ATATATATGCATATATTTATGAGTGTGTTTGTGTCTGTTCCCGTCACTTAGTGTCTCAGCAGAAGGGGCTGATAGAAAAAGTTCCAGGTCTACAAAGAATAAATTCAGGGGGAAATTTCTCCGACTAAAAGGTGGTGCTCCAGCATGACCGCAGTGAAATGACTGAAACAAGTAAAAGAATAAAAGAATATGACCAAGTACATGGAAAAAGAAAGTCATAGTTCTCTCCTTCGTCAGAAAAATTGGGGACGTATATAGCTTCCATATTCTCTTGCCCCAGCGAAAAGAAAAGACAATCAAGGCTAAGGGTTATTGGTTATAAAGTTTGACACAGTGACAGCAATTTGGATCGAGGTAGTAAGATGATTACTTATTCTATGGACCCGAAAACGATGTACGACAAAGTTAATCTCGGAAGAATTTCAACAAAATACCGCCAAGTACTTTTTTCCGGGGTGCTAACTCTTTTGCCAGCTTGTCCCCTGAAAACGAAGAAATGTCGTTAAGTCATCGTTAATCTGGCCTTGAATTTATAAACTACGTTATGTCCCTCCTATTCGTGGATTATCCACAGATACAATGGCTTATACTGTTAAGCAGAAGAGAGATTATATGATTTTCATGCCTTTCCATTTTGAGATGCTATTTTAGTAAGTCTACAGTAACTGGTTGTTTAAATCTGACCTACGCACTTTATTCCGGGTTAACGTTTCCACTGCAGCGTTCACACTATACAATCATATTATTGATTTTGTGATATGTTCGAAATTATATCGGAACTTGAAAGTATCAAGTAAATAGGGTAATCTACAAAATACATTGTGTGACACTCAGTGAAATGAAATGGTTACACATGGGAATTAGGGAGTTGATTATAGTGGGGAGGAGGCCTAAATGGAATTACTTCACAAATAGCTTACATTCAATCTATAACACTCACTATATATATACATATAT
>NC_068990.1:28676960-28679427 GCF_001194135.2 Octopus bimaculoides | reverse complement strand
TATCTATCTATCTATCTATCTATCTATCTATCTATCTATCTATCTATCTATCTATCTATCTATCTATCTATCTATCTATGTATCTATCTATCTACACACACACACGCACACAAACACACACACGCGCGCACACACACACACACACACACACACACACACACACATACATCTGTTTGTATTTATGTAACTGATTTCATGTTCTCAGTCAGCTTCAGAGAACAGAACTTTTAATAACACTGACAAAAACCAAAGCCATTGGCATGGTTCATATTTCAAGTGAAATCATCTAAACTGGGACCCAAATCAGTTCACTGAACATAACTGTTGACAAAACCCTCGTAATTTGTTTTACTCACAACAGTCAGGTCACCAACGCAGTTGCTGCTCTGATACTCAAGAACCTACATTACCGACAAGAACATCTATTGGTTTCATTATCGATCTATCTATGACAGTATATATAACAAGTAACAATTAAACGAAATGAGGGTTTTTTTATTAGTTTTATTCCCTAGATGTTTAAAATAATAATGATAATAATAATAATAATAATAATAATAATAATAATAATAATAATAATAATACATGACAAAAATACCAGGAATAACAAATATATATAACACAGAAAATAGCACTACTAGGCACTGCACACATCCTGCGTAAAACACTTTCAATACAGTGAAAATAAAAGCACCACAACATACCACAGCACATACTCAAGGCACACAGCGCTGTGCTCGGTAGTGCAGTTAAAGCACGTGATAAAAATAAGACTAATAATAATAATAATAATAATAATAATAATAATAATAATAATAATAATAATAATAATAATAATGATAATAATAATAATAATAATGATAATAATAATAATAATAATAATAATAATAATAATAATAATAATAATAATAATAATAATAATAATAATAATGATAATGGTAATATAGAAGACCGGGGACGTTTCACAGAAGAACACCGGAGACGTTTAAAATATGAGAACGATAGAACACTGCTCCAAATTCTATCCAAAAATCATCGGGAATAAAGACAACAAATGGAGATTAAAATAACTAACCACAGACAGTTCAAATCCAATACAAAACAATCCTACCAAGAATTTGGCAAAACTAAAACAGAGATCAATGCAGCACCAACAGCAGAAGAAGTGAAAGAATTTTGGAAAAAAGTATGGTCGGCGAAGGAGCAACCTCAGAAAGGATCTGTTAAAACAACCAACACATAACCTGAACAACTCTGGACACTTATACAGGCAGAAGAGGTCACCGAGGACCTGCAAAAACTAAGCACCTGGAAGGCACCTGGGTACGACAAGATCGCCAATTTCTGGCTGAAATATCTAAAAGGAATCCATAAGACGCTGGCCGAGAAATTCAATGGGATGCTAGCGGTGCCAGATACAACTCCTCAATGACTCGTAAAAGGGAAAATAATCCTATTCCTAAATCCATTGGAACGAAAAACGCGCGAGAAGGATAACATACAAAAACATGGTATTGTCATACCCGAGGAACGGTCTCAAAAAATGAGAACGCATCCATACTCTGGGATCTGACAATGCATGCAGATAGAGAAATCAAGGCTAATATACCAGATATAGTCGTCAGAGATCATCAAGAATAAAAAATGCTTTCTAATTGATGTACCAATCCCAGCAGATGTCAATGTATTTCTAACCGAGTCAGAGAAACTCTCAAAATACAAAGATGTGGAGCCTAAAAATAGCAATAATCCATATAATAATGCATGCATTAGGTACGATTGCAAAACCTACGTACAAATACATAACCAACACATCAGGACATACGAATATATATTTATATATTACATAAGGAAAATAGCAATACTAGACACGACACACGTCCTACGTAAAGCATTTTCAATACAATGAAAATAACAGCACATACCCAAGGCACGCAGAACTGCGTTCTGTAGTGCAATGAAGGCACGTGATAATAATGAGACTACAGAATAATGATGATGATGAGATCATAATAATAATAATAATAATGAATGCTCTGATGAAGTACTAGGCAGTTTCTCTCATGGCGTCTGATCTTAACTGACTGGAAATGTTATCATTACTGCGCCCGACCTGTAAGGTCATGCGCTGTTAATCTTGATATGAGATCACTATGTCGAGCATATGTGATTGTGATGCATGTGCCTGGTGTATCCTTGTCAGACGGGTAGTCATGATGAGTATATTGAGCTTCGTATATTTATACCTCAATGTCACTTTGATGGCATGCGTTGCTCTCTCACTCAGTAAGAATAATAATGTTGAACTAATGGTCAATTAATGGAATATCCCTGCTAAAATCTGTGTCTGCTGCGATCTTAGAAATCAGATTTTGTTTGCCTTTAATCTTCGCTGATCGATAAAATTACACACACACACACACACACACACACACACACACACACAGAGATAGAGAGAGAGAGAGAT
>NC_068990.1:28670048-28676636 GCF_001194135.2 Octopus bimaculoides | reverse complement strand
TTGTGTGTGTGTGTGTTTCCGTGAAATAATGCACTATATTTTTAGTCTTCAATATGCTTCCACTCTTCTTCGAAACCCACAATTATTATTGATACTACTACTACTACTACTACTACTACTACTACTACTACTACTACTACTACTACTACTACTACTACTACCTTAGTTGCCGTTGTTGTTGGTGTTATTTAATAGTATCTTGCATAGAGAATGTGAAAAGATGTCAGCAGTCGGCAACCAGTGGACTGAGGTAAAATTTTCTTTCAGATATCGACAAACTTTACAAGGGTTTTTATTTATTATTATTTTTTTTTTTTGGCAGGATCGTTAGCACCCCGGACAAAATCCTTCGCGACTTTTCCGTCCGTCTTTACGTTTCTGAATTCAATTTCTGCCGAGGAAGACTTACCCTCTCATCCTTTTCGGAGTCGATAAAATAAATACCAGTGCAGCACTCGGATCGATGTGATCTTGGATGTGTCTCACCCCTAAATGTTCGAGCCTTGTGCCTATAGAGGAAACGGCATCATCATCATCATCATCATCATCATCATTTATTACTATTACTTCTTAGTATTATTCAATTCCTTCACTGCGGTAAAAGCTTTGGGCAACGTTTAGTTGTGATTTTATGATTTCTGTTGCATTGGAAGTAATCGTCTTAATACGTATTCAATATCATTTTGTCTTAGGATTTCATTCTGTGCTGTTTTCTTATTCTTTGTTCACCATGAAGCATTCCACACTTCTCAGATAACATGTGGCTTATCGTCATCTGTTTTTATTAGTTTTTTAGTATTTCTTTGCGTCTTTAAGTTCGGAGTTCTAATTCCGCCAATGTTTGAGTTTGCATTTCATCGTTTCGGGGTCAATAAGAATTAATACCAGTTGAACACTGGGGTCGATGTAATCGACTTGCCGCATTCCCGAAACTGCTGGTCTTGTGCCAAAATTTGGAAGTAATATTTCTATACAGTTCTAGATTTGAAAGAAGCGTAATTATTTACATTATTTACGTTAGACGGATATTTGTCCTCATCTTGTTTGTTGTCAACACAACTTTTCGGCTGATATACCTTCCAGCCTTCATCAGGTGTCCTGGGGAAATTTCGAACCTGGGTTCTCGTTCCTAAGGTATTTTCGATGTTGTTGTTGGTGTTGTTGCTGTTATTATTATTATTATTATTATTATTATTATTATTATTATTATTATTATTATTATTATTATTATTATTATTATTATTATTATTATTATTATTATTATTATTATTATTATTATTATTATTCAATAGTTTTATTTTTATAGCGTGCTTTCACTTCACTACCGAGCGCAGCTCTGTGTGCTTTGGGTATGTGCTGTGGTTTGCTGTGATGCTCTTATGGTTACTGTACTGAAAGTGCTTTGCGTAGGATGTAGTGGTATTTTCTGTATGTTATATATATTTGTAAGTCCTGGTGTTTTTGTTCTGTATTTGTCTGAATATGCGGTGCTCCAGTATGGCCGGAGTCTCATGACTGAAACAAGCAAAAGAGGAAAGAATTTCTTGTTGAAAAGCCACCTCGTTCATAGATAAACGCTTGTAGACTGACATTAGAATGGATACTTTACATTACAATGAATATTTTGCAATTTCCACTCCGCGTTTCATCTTTCAAAACGTCAGGTAATACGGAAAATATTTATGAGTATAGATTTATAGAAACAAATTTGAAAAGCAAAATAAAGATTAAAAATATCCGTTGATTTTCTCACCATTAAACTCCTGGTTTAGTTATCAAACCGTACAGCATGACACACTGATATGTGTTTCGAAGACGCTAAGCAAAAATACGTGTACGACAGAAAAACAATCGAAAACAGAATGATTATTTGATAATTCTGCTCCATAAAATTTAATGAGACTGATGTATAAACAATATTCAAAATTAAAAATCAAATTTTTAGAAACAATGATAATATTATTTTTGTAAGCGACGAATAGGTGAAATAATTGTATCAATTAATACTTGATAGACTAATTGTCGTTTTATAACGTGCCAAAGACTACTTTGATATAAGATGGCAGACACATTAATTCAGAATTCGTGTTCAGAATATTTCTGATATCGAAGAGAATAACACTTTTTCAGCAGTACGGATGCAGTAAATGTTATTAGTCTGCTATTTGAAATAAGTCGTTTCCAAAAGCTTACTTAAAACAAAATAATACAAACAAAAGAATCTACTAGACGGACGATTTGCCTGATACTATAGTGGTATTTCTTAATGTGTATAAGAGTTGATTATGCCTTAATTTAAATTGATTTTATGTTAGAACTGTGCATTTTATGACAATAGAATTTCAAGGGGTTCAAACAGTTTGACTGTTTACGATAAAATTTATCTCATTTCCAAAATTCAAAGTATATGCTGCCAACCTTATATAATTATATATTTGCGTAACACACATATTCATAGAAATAATGTATTTTGATGATAGTTATTAGACAACGGTGCTAAAACGTCGTCGGAGCATACAAAAGATTTACGTAGTTAGAATCATATCAGAATTACTAAAAATTATGTAGCAAATTTAAGCACTACACTTAAGACTGTTAAAACAGTTCAAAATTAATATTTTGCCATTTTTATCCTTCTGTCTGTGGGGAGTAAGACTAATATAACTATTTTTCTATGAAGCCAATACATTTCAATATATCTACCAGAAAGTGTTCTGTGCTATTAATCGACGATTGTTATATGCAATGTTATGAGGCGATACAATAGCCATTTTGTTGCAGTTGTGGTATCACTCCATTTGCCAGAATATCAATGGTCGTTAGCCAACTCAAGAACGTTCAGTTGTCACTAATGGGATGGCGTGGAAATGGCGGATAATTTTAACTAGTTAAACGTAGTGCTTGTATATATACTATAATGTGTTTCATACAACGTTACATAAATAATTCTAGAATGGCTTTATATGAAGCAACAAAACAATACTATTCGGAATTAGACATATGACAATATGAGCCTGAAAATCGTAGAAATAAGGCAAAAAGCCATACAAAAAGAGACGCCTGTTCACAAAGCAGGTCCCAGGTAGAATCTAAGTGAAAAATAGAATAGGATTACAAGAAGACAGGATAGAATCTGGGTCGAAGTGAGTTGAAATGGAGGAGAAATATTGTGAGAGCAAGAGAATAATTAAAACGCGAGTAAAATGGAGAGAAAAAGGGAAACGGAGAACGAGTGGGGGTTGGGAAGAGAAGAAGGAAAGCCTTTTGAAACCGGTGCCTGAGTTTGTGCGGGAAGGTGTAGAGTATTGGTGTGGTGAAACAGTGTGAAAATGCGCAATGTATTTGTGTGGTGGGACATTGTGTCGAGAAATATGAGAGGGTATGATAAGCTGGGAATATGATTGTCGGTTTCAGGTGAGACCTCGACTATTTCAGTGTCCCTTATATCCATCTGAATTCGGAAGTGAAGGACAAATACTGGCGTAGTTTGTGTTACATTCAATCTATATTTTAGTATAGATACGTAGGGTAGAGTGTGTGTTCTATGAGATGGTGTGTAAAGTGCTGAGCACTATGATGGGGGGTGGGTCAATGTGCTTAGCTGAACCCTAGCATGGTAGATAGAATCAGGTGGAAGATGAGGCTCTGCTCTTTTTGCTATGGAGTAGCGGTGGATACGTGTTGTGAGATAACCTCACCGACTGACAGATGGGAAATAGTTTGGGAAAAAGTGGGTTGAAGTGGCACCCAACGGGTGACGATGAATTATTGTTTAGGTGGATTTCACGAAAATATTCAGTGTACAATCGCTTACCTATGACCAGTTTTTCTCATGAAATATCGATGCAGGTTATACGCGCGGACAAAATACTGGCCAAATGCTTTTGATAATTAAATATCTAAAGCCTGGCTGATAAATAATTACGAATTTTGGTTTTGTTTACAAATAAAAGCTACTGATTTTATGTTCATTTGCATATTATATATTTCAACTTGTGATACGAACCTATGACTAACCACAAAGTAGATATTAACATATCACAGTTCTTTTCTTTTCCGACATATACGAATAAAACACTTTCTTTTCATTGCTGCACGCATTGATATATTTCTCACTATTTTCTTTTGGCTCTATATTACAACTCCTTATGGATATTGAATCGTCTCATTTGTTAGAATGAATGTGGTACACACCGACGTAAACACACTCACACACACACAAACACACCAACACACAGACAGATAGGCAAATGGACACACATATACACTACCACACAAAGACACATGCAGAGACACAGGTACGTAATCAAATAAATATTTTTTCACATTAATTCCGTATGACACAACTGTCTTTAGAACGAAACCATTGTTAGAGTCAGACGTCTATCTAGAAGCTACCCTGCACTGATCTAAGCTATTGTTCTCATCGCAGCCTCACTGTGAACTATATCTAATAAAGATTCTCATTAATATCTTCCTCCACACGTTCCTTGTCATTTCCGTTCATCCTCTTGTCTCTTTCCCTATATGTTTAACTACCTTCTTGACCATAATCCATTTAGTTTGCTACATCTAATAAATAAAAAGTCTTCCATCGATGCCTTTAACAAATTGTAAAACCTAAGTTACACACCCGTTCGTTTAATGAGACTTCCTTCCCTATGTAAAAAAAAAAGTAGTAGGCAAAGATCTCTTTACTGCTTTAAGAAACCAAGAGGTGAAACTTAAAACTCCACTCAACTTGACCTTCAAAACACATGAATACATACAACCATAAAAACACATGTAAGATGCATATATAACATGAATGCCGAGTTATGTTGTTTTTGTTGGCACTCCGTCGCTTAAGACGTCGAGGGTTCCAGTTGATCCGATCAACGGAACAGCCTGCTCATGAAATTAACGTGCAAGTGGCTGAGCGCTCCACAGACACGTGTACCCTTAACGTAGTTCTCGGGGACATTCAGCGTGACACAGTCTGACAAGGCTGACCCTTTGAATTACAGGCACAACAGAAACTGCAAGTAAGAGTGAGAAAAAGTTGTGGTGAAAGAGTACAGTAGGGTTCGCCACCATCCTCTGCCGGAGCCTTGTGGAGCTTTAGGTGTTTTCGCTCAATGAACACTCACAATGCCCTGTCCGGGAATCGAAACCGCAATCCTATGACAGCGAGTCCGCTGTCCTAACCACTGGGCCATTATGCCTCCACATACAACCATAAATACACACGTAAAATGCATATATAACATGACTACCGAGTTAACATTTGGGATTTTCTAAGGCAAGACCATTTACATAACAGGCAAAATGTTTAGCAGCATTTCACCCGTCGTTCATCCTTTCAAGGTCGATAAAATAAGTACCAGTTGAATACCAGGGAGGATGCCATGGGCTTACCCCAATCCTAAATACTGCAGCTGGTATGCCAAGATTGAAACTGATATTGTCTAAATTCCTTACCGATGTCACAACTGATCTCGATCGTCTGCACGAGTTGTGTCGCCTAGCTTGAGTTATTCGATGTTCCTTTAACACGCGGCATCTATAAACGGGTCTTTCTCCTCTGACATTATCCCACAGCTAATGAGAGTGTAAACAAAACACACGCGTTAAGCATATGGCATCGATAATCTTTACGTTAGTAGAGCTGCTTATCACTTAAAATTTAATTTAATTTTCTAAAGCCAATGAAGTAGTCTTGTTTCTGAGTGGGAAACCGGCAAATTTATTATTGGTGAGATTTCTGAAAAACTAAAATCAGAAGAAAACACACGTCTACTGTATCTGCAAGCATATGTGAGGACAGATACTTCAATATTACAATATTAATAGAAGTTTAAAAATACTGGCTGCGTATCATAAAATATGCAGGATTTTCTTTGCTGGATCTAATGTTATTTATTTATCATATTATTAAAAAAAATATTTCTTTATTACATTAAAATAATTTGAAACAGTAACTAATGGCTCCCAGTGAAAACCAGATTAAAGCATATCGTTTTGAAAATGGCGGAAAGTAGTAATGGAGAGAAGTGAAAAATATATACGTAATCAAATGCATTATAATATACAGCTTAATATGCTCAGTTATTCATTTTTTTTTCTTACACGTTATTATTGTTAGTTAATATATTTGTGTATGTGTGAATATATAGCAAGTCATGGCTAACGTGGTTGATTTTAGTCTAATGTGAATGATTGCTATTTTATGTAGCGTTATTGGATAACGTATATCTCTGCTTCTGAGAAGGTGTTTGGTTTTAGCATCATATTCTTTATTTGTTTGATATTTATGAGTATTGGTTAAATATATGATTTTATTTTTATGAATACGCCTCATTGTCTCTTACGTTTTTCGCTGTTGGCTAATGCATAGGATTTTTCGTTTCATATATCTGATTGCTTTTTAATGTTTATGAGAGTTGGTTAAGCTGAATGAGTTTTGGTTAATGTTCTAGTTTAATGATAACATCTATGACGATTGGTTAGTGATTATCCTATATATATATTTATATATATATATATATACACACACACACACACACACACACACACACACACACACACACACACACACACACACACACA
>NC_068990.1:28662602-28669007 GCF_001194135.2 Octopus bimaculoides | reverse complement strand
TATATATATATGTGTGTGTGTGTGTGTGTGTGTGTGTGTATACGCACACTTCACAACATTTAGTAAAGTAAGAATTGGGTTTTCTTATTTACAAGTGACACCTAAAAATATAGTTTCACCCCAATGTATTTACCTTCTGTACGTGTATCTTCCTACATCTCTAAACGTATTCCATGCACACCTGTTTTAATTATTTCCATATATACATATGTCATAGTCTCGACCTCTTATCATTATTACATTTCGCATCCCTTCCAATGTCTAGGTTAAGTCCCTTTCTTAATGTAACATTCCGACGATGTATTGTAGCACCCACATGAAACTGAATTTAGAAATATATATAAACTTTTACATGTTTATGGCTTTGTATCAAAAGACTGAAGTGTACATTAGTGACTGGGTCTGGGCGCAAATATTGCTGCCTGTGTTCATTTAATATCGATGAACCGACAGGTTACGAGGACGTAATACACCAACACTGATGGTCAAGCTGTGGTGAAGACAAACTCATACACACACACATACATACATAAATACATATATATACATATATATTGTGTGTGCGTGTGAGTGTGTGTGTGTGTATGTGTGTGTATAAATGCACGACAGTCTTTCAGTTTCCGTCCGCCAAATCAACTCACAAGGCTCTCGTCGGCCTGAAGCTATAAGACACTTCACCAAGGTGCTACCTACGCAGTGGGACTGAACCAGGAACCATGTGATTGTCAAGAAAGCTTCCTGCCACTCAGCCTTTCCTGTGCCGATTTGGTAAACAATAATTTGGAAGATGTTTAGATATTAATTAACTTAGGATGGACTATCGAATAGAAGTATCTTAGTAGAATTGAACAAGCGTTTGTTTCGAAGCCAAGCACCTAAGGAGTTGCACCTTCATTCTGCTCTGTCTTTACTGACTGGAAAAATCTTATGATGATTGTGAAATTAATATTTGAAAAAGAAATGCTCATTTCGTTTCGTTTTCCTTCTCTTAAGTTATTATTTCATTTTTGTGTCGTTGAAATGTTATAACATAAAGAAAGGCAAAAAGTGAGAGAGAAAAGCAAGAAGTCGATGGATGGATATCAAAAATTATTCGGACTTGACATACAGTGAGTGTACGACGACACCACATAATCATTATTTCATGATTGTGCCGTTTATACAATTTGGTGTCTGCAAAATTGGCAGTGTTATCCAACCGTGACCGATTCGTATTAAAGAACATACGAATGTTAAAGATGTTTCTATAAAGAACGTAAAATCGACTTCAACAAGAATACAGCGATAATATATTCTATTCAGGCATTCGGTAGTCTTATCGGAAATGCGTATTAAAGATACAATCCTAATCAAACGTCTAAAACCACAATTTAACAGTAATGGAAAAATTCCAATCTATCAAATGTATTCGATTGATTTGAATGACGGATATTCTAGTTCCAAGAAACTTTGGCATAATGAGTTGGATACATGATAGAACAACAAGGTACTTAGTTTTACTACCCATAATATTACGTATAATAGCCTCTATTAGTTCCTTCCCAGGAACATATACATAATATGGTGGATGTATGATGGAAAACCAGAATAATTACTTCCTACCCATAATATTACCCATAGTATTCTCATTACAATTTTTAGTTCCTTCCGTCCGCGGTCGCTCATTGTATGATAAAGATGCCTCCGTTTGTTCCTGTCACTTGTTCGAAATTTTAGATCACGCCTCCTAACTCGTATCTCCTACTACGACTCATATCCTCACAACACTACACATATCTGCTCATATTACGGAGTGGGTTTACTGTGTTTATAATGTTTTGTTCTAATTTAATTTTTTACCTTGTATCTTTTCTTTGTTTCAACCATTAAATTACGGCCATGCTGGGGCACACTGTTAAAGAATTTTAGTCAAATGAATCGACCACAAGACGTACTTTAAGCCTAGTACTTATGGTAGCAGCCTATTCTGCCGAGCGGCTAAGGTACGGTTGTGATGCGGCGGTGGGTGACAAAAACAGACACGCGCGTGACAAAATCATTCATTTATATGATATATTCGGCGAGTTTCTTTAGTTTTCCTCTATCAAATCCACTCAGAAAGCATTAGTTGGCCCAGAGCTATAAAATAAGACCCCTGCCCAAAGTGCTACGCAATCGGACTGAAACTGGAATAATGTAGTCGGAACCATGCAGTCATGTCCTTCTTGATTTTTATGACAAAGGCTCCATACCAACGTACGAAGTGTTAAAAGAGTTGGGTGAATGTTTGTAGTGAAAGAAAGTACGAAGTTTAAACAGACGCCGCACATATTGTTATGATTCCTCTTTAGAATATTCCCATACCAAGCATTTGTGGTGTATTCTACGTCACGACGTATGAGTAGGATGTCGATCCGTTGTAGTGTTCAATACCAGCAATTTTGAGTGGACAGTGCAAGTCCCATTACTAGGCTGTTACTTTATTTTATCGACCCTGAAGAGATAAAAGAAAAATGAACCACGGAGAGATTTGAACCCAGAAAATAAAGAACCGGGTAAATTGCTTCTAAATATTTTGAGCAACGTGCTAAGGATTCTGCCAGCTCACCGCCTCACGTCATACATTAGTTGCATTCAAAATGCATCTCTGGCATATTTCTGTTGATTCGTGATTAAGACTTTTTTTTGACAATTTTAACAAGATCAAAAAAAAAAAAAATAGAAAACATCCTTCGAATAACTCTTTCCTTAAATTCATATTTCTAACAAAGGTTACTAACGCATATTTCTACATTCTTATATTTCATATTGTTTATATTAACAAGATTAGCTGAGGCGGTTGGATTCTCTCATATTTTCTTTATATATTGACATAAAATAAAACTCGTGTTCTCTACCCTTTGAGACTGAATAAATGCTTTAAGAAGATCTACAAGAAAAATTGCATTAAGTATGCATAAATAATCTTGCGTAGGCGGATCCCAAATCTCACTATTCGTTAAAGCGTTCCAGTTCTAATAATTATTGGATATTTCAATAAAAACATTTCGATTAACGCGAACACTTCATACTATGGAAAAGCATATTTCGAATACATCAAATAGAATATATCAGAGGTATAAATGGTTGATTGAAGACGCTAAACATTGTATATATATAATCTTCACTTTATCGATATCGCTGTGAATTTCATCAGCGTTCCCTATTTAAACTAAAGAGACTTAAAAAAAACTGCATGATTTAAAGAAAAACACAAATGAAATCTATTTTCTTGTTCACATTATTCCTCTTCATCACCACCAATATCGTCGTCTGCCTCCTCGTGGTGGTCACGGCCGTCGTCGACGTTGCCGTCGTCAACGTCGTAACCACCAACATCATCCAGTGTCGTCTGATATCAGCAGTTTGAATACCATACGACGTCTTGTCGGCCATTCTTATGTGAACTCATACAGTTGATTTGAATAATGTCGATACAATTCCGAATATTATCCATCTACCTAGCTTTTGCATTGATCCTATCATGCTTTTCCTACTCATATTCCGTTCGATCAACAGACTCTGTAATATTACGTTGAGGAAAAAGTTCGTGCACTGTGTTAAAATAATGCTTTTTTGAAATATATTTTTGTGGTACGTGTGTTCATTCCGTTCATTATTTTAACACGGCACACGGACTTTTTCCTCAAGCTACTATTTTATTTTTCTGTTCAGGATCCCAAATCATTTCGAGTTTTATTTTTTTATTTATGGTATCTTATTTCTCATTACTTCATGGTTCTGTCCAACATATTCCTAGGTTAATAGACCCAAACATGAAAATAATGCTATTGGCCCATCACTCATGACATTCAGAGTTCATTTACTGAGATTTCGTCTCATTTATTTTTCTAGAAAATACCTATAGCTCTTAATACATGTATACATACATACGTACCATACACGCAATGCACAAAAGGAACAGGGAAGCAGGAAACGCAACAAAATATGAAAACCGATGCAGGATTTGTGCAGTTAAATTTCATGCACATCATAAGCAGTTGTTCGAAAATGTCATTCTATTATTATCTGTAATTCTATTATTAAAATGTATTATCTACCGATAACACATGATGTTTGTAGCTAGGTGGAATGTTGTAGTGAAAACCACAATAACATGTAAACATAAAACTCTGATATTATAATTCGGGATTGAGAAGAGAAACTGTGTACAATTGTGGAAATCAGCTGCACAGTGGATATTAACATAAAGCTAAAGTTCAGCGAAAAACAAAATACCTACGCTGAACTATTAAGGATTCTACAGCTACTCTATTCTTATTACACGTTTAGGTTTATACCTGTAATTATTGGAGCACTGGGATATGTAACACACTACTTAAATATCAATCCTGAGAGATTAGGCTTCCCAAAACCAGAAAGGAGAAAGGTGATTCGAAGACTACAGATTCAAGCCATCACGGAACTGTAAAAATCTGTAAAACTTTCCTGAAGTTTATCTTTTAAGCATATATGAGCATGCAAATATATGCACGAGAAGACATACATAAAACAGGCTACATAGCTTTCATAGCGAGCAGAACCCCGGAAGCTCACTAACTGCTCGAAGCTTACTCACCTCGTACACCTTGATGCATGGATTTTCCCTTTATATACATATATACAATATTAATAATACGTATTAATACGAAGTTGCATAAAATTACATTTAATTCTTTAATTTATAAACCACCTTACAGAGACCAGCACCGGTAACAGTTTTGGGGTAATCACTTACTATCAGCATTTTTAAGAAATAATATATAAAAAGAAAAGAATGATAAAAGGTTTTATAAAAGGATTAAGGAGATAAGTCTTTATTCATGTCAAACATTAAGAGACTCCAAATGCTTCGATACAATCCGTAGCAAGATGTAGATTATTTGTACAACAAGGCTTGAAATTGTCATACGTTTTAAGTGACCTCATCAGGTCTATTTTCTAATGTTTGATGTTGATTAAAACGTACCAATTTAGTTGTTTTATAAAACTTTTTATCATTTTCTTTTATTAAAAATATAATGCTATGATACGCTTTATCATTGGCCTTACAGCAAATTTATCTTGTGGCAAATTTTCCTATGCGGCCAAATGTTCCACTACCACTGACAATATGTAACTTAGCCGTGTTGCATTTTTGTATTATTTATTAGATATAAAAATGTTAGCGAATTCATAACCATTGTAGTTACGTCAAGCGTTGCAATTAATACATAAACTCTACTGTTGTTGCTCAGTTTGAACTCCATAGTTTATATTCAAATGAGAACTAGTCAGCAAACAGTTAGCTTTATGCATGCCGCTGCTTCTCAACTTGAAGTGCATTTTATGTTTAAATTTTACTACGGTTGTATTCACATTTAACTTCTCGGTTACAGTTCACAGGTTACAGTTCACACATAAACAAGCAAGATTATTGAAAACACAGCTGGAATCGATCAGACAGATCAATCACAGAAACTATTGCCTAATGCTCTCTTTGATTATAATTCTACATATCTGTCAAATATATGCTAATACATGCCAATGGCTCTATTGGGGTTATGATACAAACCGAATGTGGGAGCTGCTCAGGTGTTACCGTTTTCGTAGATGGCTCGATCGATAGTTTTCCATCTGTTTGTTGAAGGCAAGAGGCATCGATGTTAGAGTATTCTGTTCGTGATCATAAGGTCTCGGGTTCAGTTACCGGTGGCGCGTTGAGTCCTTGGACAAGACACTTTATCTCAAGTTACTCCAGTTCAATCAGCTGGCAAAAATAAGGTGTACCTGTATTTTAAAAGGGCCGTGTGATATTCTTTATTATATTGAATCTCCCTGAGAACTACGTTAAGGATACGAGTGTTTGTGGAGTGATCAACCACTTGCACGTTGAGCCCACGAGTAGGCTGTTTCGTCGATCCGATTAACTGGGACCTTCGTCGTCGTAACCGACGCAGTACTTGTTGGGTGGTGGTTCTAAAAGATACAAAATTGGAATTATCTTCATCTGCAATTCTTAGATAAACAGCACCGCTTTACTTTGCCTTTACTTCATCTCCTCCGTTAGTAATCTTCCTTCCGATGTTTAATTAACCATTATTTTTCATTGTGAAAGTTATATTGGACACAATTAACAACAATTATGAGTAAATATAATGATGATGATGATGATGATGATGATGATGATGATGATGATGATGATGATGATGATGATGATGATGATCACAATCATGATTTGATTTTCATGACGATGACGAAGGTGATCAATGGCGTCGGCGTTGCTGTCGTCATCTGTCATTTTCATCAGCCTCAAAATCATTATCATCGACGTCGCCAACAACACCACCACCATTTCCCTCACCGCCGCCGCCGCCGCCATCACCACCACCACCACCACCACCACCA
>NC_068990.1:28661760-28662397 GCF_001194135.2 Octopus bimaculoides | reverse complement strand
CCAACACCACCACCAACACCACCAGCATCATCATCATCATCATCATCATCATCATCATCATCAACATCAGCAGCAGAAGCTGCAGCAGCAGCAACTAAAACGGCATCATTACCGGTCATTGGTAGAATTCGGATAAGGGCGGAAGGTATGGTTGAACTGGCGTTATGTCTGTATGGTAGTCTTTACATTACATATTGCCATCATAAGTGGAATTCTCCTATCTCGGAATACCTCCATAACCCCACCCCCCGCTTCCCAGAAGCAGCAGCAGCAGCAGCAGCAGCAGTAACGGTAGCAGTATCAGCATCAGCAGCAGACAAAAGTTGATAAAAGATCTCTCCATTGTATTCTACAATAATTCAGATTAATTGCAGTGGAACATTTGTGACTTGGAGCTAATTTTTCTGAAATAGCTGCTCCTACTTAATGTCACCCCCACACACACACAGCAAACGCAGGCACACGCACGGATGTACAAATATGTACACTCGCAGATACAAATAGACACTCACTATATCATATACACATACACAAATTATATATATATATATAAATGAAAACATGTATATAAGTTTGCTTACTTACCTACATCCACACTTGTATATATATATATATATATATATATATATATATATAT
>NC_068990.1:28661109-28661750 GCF_001194135.2 Octopus bimaculoides | reverse complement strand
ATGCATTATCCCAAAATCCATAATTATAAATTCGTTTTGACAATTGGGACTGTTTCGGCGAAACAACGGCGTTATTGTCACATATATTGAACACACACACACACACACACACCCACACACACACACACACACACACACACACACACACACACACATAGTTACTCGTGTATCCACATTCACACAAATGTATATGTAATAAATAATGAGTATTCTTTCACTCTTTACTCTTTTATTTGTTTCAGTGATTATACTGTGGTCAGTCTAGAGCACCTCCTTACCAGGTTGATCAAATAGATCTATCCCATGATATATTTTAAGTCTGGCACTTATTTTATCAGTTTCTTTTGCAAAACCACTAAGCTACCAAGTCATAAACTAACAACAGTTGTCAAACACACACACACACACACACGCACATTTACACACACACACACACACACACACACATATATATATATATACATTGAGGGTTACGCTTCGATGCGATACACTTTATTTTGAAATGGTTTGACTGAGGAAGGCATTATGTAAAAAAAAATTCTAGCATAAATACTCGAAACGTGTTTTAAAAACATTCAAAATATCAACATTTCATTCTATCTATCTATCTATCTTTCTATCTATCTATCTATCTATCTATC
>NC_068990.1:28658634-28661099 GCF_001194135.2 Octopus bimaculoides | reverse complement strand
CTGTCTGTCTATCTGTCTGTTTCTCTGTTTGTCTGTCTGTCTGTATGTCTGTCTGTATATCTATCTATCTATATGTATACACATTACGGATATCGTGAATGTCCTAATGGTATATGTGTACGTTATGTTCACGCGATGTGTACACACACACTCACACAGACACACGCAGACACACATACATACACACAAACACATATACATGAGTGAATATGTGTACGTGTATGTGTGTGTGGTTGAGTGTGTGTGCGTGTGTGCAGCTGTGTGCGCGTGCGTGTGTGAATATATAATATACAATGTATTACGCAACGGAATGTCTGTCTCCGAATTGTGTTTTGCCGTCGTCATACATTTTTAATCTATTGTTATTGAAAGTGATAGTATAGGATATTTTAGATAATATCTAAGCTGAAATAAAACGAAAGGCTTCGCTGGTCTTTCAGCTCTAGCAATCATCAACCGACTAAAAGGATGGTGATCGTTATAATTTGGTTTCAATACTTGGGTGTACCAGGGTATAAGTGCCATTCTCTTTCGATTTCAAACAGGGCAGAAAGTAATGGCTGCTTCTTGTGGATGTCTGAATCATACGCTTCTACTATTCCCAATCATTAGACTGTGGCCATACTGGGGCACCGCCACAAAGAACTTTTACTCAAATTAATCGAATTTAGTACTTACGGGGTCGTAAACACTCACACACACACACACAGACACACGCACATGTATATATGCATATATATAAGACGGGCTTCTTTTAGTTTCCCTCTACCAAATCCACTCCCAAGGCTTTGGTCAGCCGAAGGCTATAGTAGAAGACACTTGCCCAAGGTGCCATGCAGTGGGACTGAACCCAGAACCATGGGGTTGGGAAGCATGCTGCTTAAGACACAGCCGCTCCAGCGTTGCTAATCGGTTGCTATCAGTAACATAGCTCTCTTTATTCAAATTGACGTAATGCCATATTTTTTTGTCCTTTAAAACACATTAACCGTTATGAAAATGGGAAAACATTAACCAACATTTTAAAATTCAATTTCAAAATACTTTCTCATAAAATAATATCTCGACTTCAAAAATCGAAGCGCCTAGATTTATTTGAACAAATATGTTACACTCATCGGTAATGAATAGAGAAAAGCTTGTTCATAGTGCAATAAAGCCACACTTTACTACAATGTAGTTGAACGGACTATTTCTAGTGAAGGTCTAACAATGCGCGTGAGCACACGCACACAGACACACACGCGCGCACAAACACAAATATATAGTGTATGTGTATGTTGAGTGTAAACAGGCGTCAAATTAATACTCGTTAAAATAAGTTAATCGAATAAAAGTATTACATTAAATAAATATTTAATATGTTTGATCTAAGAAGAAGTATTAGATTGATTTTCTCTTTATGATCAATTTGCTCTCGCATCATATTAGTTTAACGATATATATACTAAAAATGAGACCGAGAGAACTATACTGGCAGCGCAACACCAAGTTTTGGTCATAAAATGGAGAACCAACCTTAGGAGTGAGCAAGTCTCCCCGCTGTTCCGCATCTGTAATAGTGTGGATGAAACCATTGTCCCAATCACGAACGAATGCCCTAGGCTTGCCGCAAACCACTGCAAGTTGTGCCGACATGATCAAATAGAGAAAGTGAATCATTGGAAACTGTGTGAAAAGTGGGGGCTAGAGAGAAGCAAGACGTGGTATGAGCACAAACCACAGAGGGTGGTGGAGTCGGAAACTAGCAAAATCGTCTGGGATTTTCCAATCCAAACAGACCAGGTGCTAGAACATAACAGACCGGATCTAGTTGTGGTGGGCAAGATGCACCACATATGCTATATAGCTGATATTCTATTGCTTGCCACATTGACCTACAAATAGTCAAGAAGGAAGGCGAAAAGATTGGTAGATACAATCCTCTTAAGTCCGAAATAACCTGGCTATGGAAAATAAAATAAAGGTGAAGAGAGTGCCAATTATTTTTTGGCCCTTGGGAATAGTATCAGAAGACATCAAGAGTAATATCAAGGAAATTGGAATAGAGTACCCATTAGAACTGTTACAAATGGTTTGCCTTCCTTGGCGCAGTCAGAATAACCAGGAAACTATTAGGTAACTGAACACAATGGATAGCGTGGCACCGTAGGCTGCAGGCAACAAGCCCGCTACGCATGCAAGACTGCAGGAGCACCAAGAAAACCTGTTAGAATGAGAAATAATAATGTTAATAATAATAATTAATAATTTTTTCTACTATAGAGAGGAGGCGTAAAATTTTGGAGGTTACGGTAGGAAACGACGAATGGCATTTGAACACAGGAAGTAAAAACGGACAAAAATAGCGCTCAGAATTGATGCCCGGCGTACAAGGACTCAGTCTGCTCGCCTTTCTTATTCTTAGTGTGTATGTGTGTGTGTGTGTGTGTGTGTGTGTGTGTTCGTGTATGCGTGCGTGTATA
>NC_068990.1:28653999-28655748 GCF_001194135.2 Octopus bimaculoides | reverse complement strand
TATATATATATATATATATATATATATATGGCTGGGGTCTATCTAGCCAATCAATGGCCTCAATTTTCAATGAATACTTCGAACTATTATATGTGTGTGTCTGTGTGTGTATATGTGTGTCCGTGCCTATAAACATCTGCATCGCATTGCATTGTCTCTGGGCTTATTTATCTACTGTGTATTTAATCTTGGAAGTACATGAGTGAAATGTTTATTCAGTAAGTAGTTTTGTCTCGTTTCAGTTGTCACGCGTTCCGTTTGCTTTACGTTATGTACAGCAGACATGCTATAAATCATCCACCGAGCCTCTTCTTACGATATCCAATCCTAAACAAGTATACATACAGACAGCCAAGAGATATTCTGACTAAAACTTCTATTCTATCCTCCCGTTGGTCTTACGTCATCTGGTAGTTGAAACGATATTGTTCGGGAAAGTATATTTGCGCTTTGCTACATCCATATTTAGACACTTCAGTATTATATTTTTGTGTAAGTACGTTGGTGTCTCCAGCCGCTAACGTTTCGAAATATAAACTCTGCTATCTGTTTAGGATAATAGAACAGAGTGAAAGCTCGTTCCTTCTGGAAATCCTATCGGTGCTTCCGTAAAACAATTCAATTTTGCTGTTATATATTAGAATACTTTGCTTTCATGGATAACAGCCGACTCTTTATAATTTATTAACGGGATAGTTTATACGTTATACAGCATGAATATCCTTCGTAGAATAGACGAAAGCATTTGGACAAGGATATATTTAGGACCAGAGTTATGTTTATTTACCATATTTATTAACATTTTCAGGTAACGATATTGTAGCTCTGATTTTTCTGCGTGAAAATACAATATGTTCACACCCAATTGAATATAAAGTGAAGCGATTGAATATAAATTCTGGTATATATTGTACAGCACAATATCTATCTCTCTATCTTTCTATATGTAATTAATATATATATATATATATATATATATATATATAATACAAAATGGGACAAGAATGCAAAAGATCCGGACATTTCCCCCTCACAGCTGCACACGTATTTGCAATGTATTTCTCAGTTCTGCTGGTTGCGGGTCTCCCAGAACGTTTGTCAATATTGACATTTTTTCGGCCATCTTGGAAATATCAGAACCACTCGTACACTTGTGTGTGATTCATAAACTATTCTCCATACACTTTCTGCAACACTGCATAGGCATCTGCGCAGGTATCACCATGAGAACTTACTATTTCATGGTCAATACGATGATCACACGATACACACCTTCCTTCCAAGCACTTCTGTAAACAGCAGAAGTGAGCTAGGACGTCAAAACTTAGTGCGAATGCACAAGAGGGGTAAAAGTCAGCGTTTGCCAAGCGGCTTTACTCTCACGCTTTAGCTTTGTTGCTATGGCAACAGTCCTTATACTTATTCCTCAGAACCTGTATATCAGGCGGAAACAAGGAAAATGGCCTTGTATTTGAATAGAATGGAAATATTTTTAAAAAGAACTTCTCATTTAAACTTTCCAAAATTTAATTGTTTTCCATACTTAGAGTTGGAAAAGTTTCAATGATTGAAACCGGTACTCAAATGTTTTTTATGATAAAATTTTTTTAGCATATTCCACCTTGACTTATTTACCTTATATATATATATATATATATATATAGAAGAGCCGTGCAAGAAACGTGAAAATCACGGTGGTGCACCAGCATGACCGCAGCCACTTGGCTGAAACACATAAATAAATAAATA
>NC_068990.1:28653633-28653989 GCF_001194135.2 Octopus bimaculoides | reverse complement strand
TAAACAAACATACTGATATGCACATCATTTTAGTTAGAGAGATATATGTGCAGTCACAGTAGATAGTTGGTTATACATAGTAATTAAACAGGTATTCGTCTGCGAGGCAAAAACGATCATGGCCGACGAGGAGACAGACATTTAAATAGGCGTATATTTTAAAAAACACTGTCACTTCTGCTTCATTGTGTTTGCGATACATACATACATACATACATTTAAACACATATATATTATATATACGTGTGTGTGTGTGTGTGTCTGTGTATGTGTGTGTGTGTGCGTGTGTGTGTTATATATATGTAAATATTTATATATATATATATATATATATATATATATATATATATATATAT
>NC_068990.1:28649904-28652563 GCF_001194135.2 Octopus bimaculoides | reverse complement strand
ATATACACGCGCACACACACTGATATATATAGATAGTTATGCACGCATGTATGTATATATGTAACAGTTTATATTCTTCGGTAAGACGTAGGTGTGTATTCACCTTCCTATGCTGCTGAGGAGTGTACCGAATGAACTTTCTCGGAAATTATAAAGTCATCGAAAATATGATGTGATTATGCAAAAAAGTATGACGGAAACAATTAAGAGATAAGCAAGTCCAAAAATGTTCCATGTTTTTAGAAATGCTATTACTTTATGGAGAAGGACCCTTTTCGTCCCCGGTCTAATTTATATGTTCAAGTTCAGAAAGATCTTGATATAAACTTAGGTCAATAAGTTTGTCCTCACAATGAGTCTTTTGATTTGCACGAGTGAGTGAAATGGGCTGTGTCCAGTTTTATTGAAATAACCAAGTTGTGAATAGGCATCGTACAAAAGCATTGATATTTACCCAAATGTGTAGAAATATATGGAATATATCATTGGTAGCAATTGCATCATTTCTCTCCATATTTTGCATATATTCCTCTATGTAGGATTATTTCGGTTTCAGTGAATGGATAACTCTTTGAGAGTCTGAATGTTTTATTTTTTCTTTTAGTTTTATTTCAAATGAGGTTTTGATAACTTTACTTGCTTTCCTTTCAAGTAAGCACTATAATACAGTACAATATCACCTCTTCTGCTTTATTAAATATTACGACGTGTGTCCCTTACATCCAGTTTCTTACCATTTACTCATTAAATATAAAAACAGAAGTAGTCATGATCGTGATTTTAGTTTTTGGAAAAAATTGAAGGCAGCATGTTGCCTTTTGATATATCTTGACTGTATATTCTACAATTTCCATTAATCTTTTCTTGTTACTATAGAATGTCTTTTTGGTATTAACAATATACGATCAGCCCTTCATATTGCTATAATCTAAATAATTTATTTTCTAGCTGAATCCTAGAGCCCTTAGGAACGCCTTTCTTTTCAGGTATGTTTACTTCAATTTTATCTAGACAAGTTGAATACTAACGATTGAGATTTATATTTTCTGTCCACTGTGCTTTACGTAAAATGTTTTACAATCACCGATTCAGGTTTTTATTTAAACATTTTGTTATTTCCTCTACTTAATTCCATCTTTTATTTTTCATTCTATTTCACTTGTATATTTTTAGATTTTTGCTGTGTTTTTTTTCTATTTATTCTTCTATGCTTTCTAAACCTAATAAGAAAAATCATTTTTGTTTTCTTTTCTAATCGGTCTTTAGGTTTACCCTTTCCAAATATACTTGTAGGACCAAATGAGGTTATTTTATAATGCTTTCTTATTTGTATAAAGCCACTTTATCCCAATATATCTGACAGCTACATTTTATATCAGCTTTTAAATGGTAGATTCTAAATGCCAAGCATTGTTTCTGGTTTTTAGTTTCTAACAAAGATTACCATTTCCACTAATATTTCAGATTATGTTAAATCTGTAGTCTATAACACAGACAAATTGTGTATAAATATTCACTATCTTATTCTGGCATTATGTTCAATATTTAACGTTAGCCTTCCTCGACGAGAGTCGAAGATCACAAGCGATAGAACATTTTATTCAATACAGTTCACTCTATAAATCTATCCCTCCTCGTTTATAACAGTTCATGCAGTCTTTCTATTTCTATACATATGATATAAATAAACTAAATACCAGTCATTTGTTAAAGCATTTTCAATCAAATTAAATCCTTACTTTACGATTTTTGTGGAATATATTCCAGTGTACGATAAAGCCAAAGGTCTACAACAAGTGCGAACATCAGATTAAATAGTGCCACCATTTTTGATTTCAGGACTGAACGAAAAACGCATACAAATAAATTCTTCTCCCTATATAAACTAGCAGTATGATTAATAAATATAAATGTATAAACGCGCTCGCGCAAGCTCCAAGTCACATGTACACTCGCTTATACCAGCATCCGCGAAAATATAAGCATACGCACACGTGTGGTTTGGGGCACTCAGGATCATAAAGCGAGTTAAATAGTTACTTGGTGTTTATAAGAATGAGGAGGTTAAAGCAAAACTTAATTCCATACCTGAAAATAAATTATGTTAACCGTTACTCACATTCATACCAATTTCATTGTGCGAAAGAACATTTATATGCATGTAGGTATCTTAAGATTATTTCATAAATTATATTAATAATCTTCTCGTTGTTTCCACAGAATAGACAGGGATTCCGCGGAGCAGAGTCGGCATCTCCTGGATATGATATTGTATGGTTTTGTGTGCCTTACTATAGAACAAGTTATGTTGTACTTCATTTTATATAACTTCAGTCGCGATAGAAAATCGGCCAAAGATGTTCAATGTCTCTTATTGAAAACGGTTTCCCAGAAAACTAGTCACTTCACCCCTGAAGCTCCGGTGATGCTGTTCGGTGATACACAAGCGCTCAACAATGGGTGCATTTCTTCTCCTAGCAGATGCAGCTATGATCTATACAAGTGCATGACATAATTCTTTTGTTACCTTGTCATTTTGTTAAGCACACACGCACATACACACACACATGTAAAATCACTCGTATATGCATGGATAAATGATAAATTTCTCTCTCTCTCTCTCTCTCTATATATATATATATATATATATGTATATATA
>NC_068990.1:28648907-28649641 GCF_001194135.2 Octopus bimaculoides | reverse complement strand
TATATATATATATATATATACATATATTATAATACATACATATATATATGCATATATACATAAATATATTATGATACATACATACATATATATATATATATATATATATATATATATATATAACATATACAAAATATTATATATACATATATATCTACATATATATAAGTATATATACAAATGCATATTCACATTATAATAGTCATGCTAACATATTGCATAGACGTTTTTTTTCAATTTTCATTTATTCCTATTTTTATTCCATATACATTCTGTCATTACTTGTCGCTCTATCAAGTGGACATTTTCTGAATATTTCTTCTTTATTATTCGTATACTTCAAAACACCTGACTTTCCGAATATGAATATCTTTCACATTCATTCTCCTCATCATATGAATCTCCACCAATTCTATCAACTTGTCATTAACCAATTTCCCATCTTATTTACCTGACATATTTTATTAAATTGCTACACCAACGCACTGATGCCTTATATTGCCAATTGATTTCTTTTCCAAATATAAAAAAAAAATGCACATCATAACGGTTACCACATATTCAGACACGCATATACTCTAATGCACACATTTATACACCCAATAACATACAACACTTAAGAACATATACACATGCGGAAACAAACATACACAAACACATACGTTACACTGTTTGTTTTCTCTTCAGTCTCTTTGTCAATCTGCGTCTTCCTACCATACTTTCTTCATATATAT
>NC_068990.1:28644164-28648653 GCF_001194135.2 Octopus bimaculoides | reverse complement strand
GAAGCCCTGCAAATCTAACGGAGCCCTCAAAAGACATTTTAAGAACCACAAAGATCAGACATTAACTGCAGCTCTTGGTGGTCCAAATCGGATTTACAAACTATGAGGGTGTCTTTACAAAACATCGTCTGGTGTAAAAAGCCACATCAGATGCCATGATTTTCTAAGGTGTATATATATATATATAATTTTTAAAATAATTGTAATAAATTGAATATTAATTACATTAATATCAATTTAAAACCAGTGGCCTAGCATATAGAAAAATCTGAAAATTCAGAAAAATTATATTACATACGTATAAGAAGGGATGACCACTAAGTGGACATCCATTATGCTAGAAATAGATCACCTACGATCTGACCACAAGGAAAATATTGATCTCAAAGCCACGCCTGCGCCTATGATGTTTGTATAATGTGTAGAACATATCTATCTATACACACATACTTAACACATCAATTCCCAGAGTACTTAAATTTCTGAATATTACTTTTAAATTTTTACAGATGATTGAAAGCTGGTTAGAGTAAAAAATAATTAAAACTCCTTTACTTCAAGTAGAAATGGAAATACTTGGTGTCCTATAAATAGGACACTGAGACAATGTGATATAGCTTATTTAATGTTCTCATTTAGTGTCCTATTTATAGGACAGTGGTACTTAGTGGGTAAAATGTCATACGTACCAATATAAATAGCTTCACGCGCACTTGTACATAGCTTTCACCCTCCTACTTACTTTTTCGGGTTGCAACATACTTTATACAATCGTTAGTAAATATATGGCTTCCATAAAATACACATGAATAAAAATGAAATAATGAAATGCGTTAAATTTACGAAAAAGAAAAAAAAAACAAGGAAAAGAAAAAAAACTTCGGTGGGCTACATATATTTAAATAGTTAATACATAAGGAATTTTAAAATACTGCAGAGTTAAATGATCCGTAGACTAAATCTGCGACTCCTATCGAGATTCATTTACAGATCTGTTGACGTTTGGTTCTTTTAAGTAGAGGTGAAACCTTGAAAAGATGGAGCTCACCTCGGCGAACCGTTTAGTCTTCATTACACACAGCGTACGATACAAGACTAACTTCAAAGTGACTCATGGAGGTATGAGATTGTAATCGGTTAATTGTTGCCCCGAACGATAAGCTGTGAACTTCTGGTCACCTATTACATATATTTATTTATCCGTTATGTTAGCTCGACGTAAGTTTTTTTCCATTATGGTCGATTGAAGCAATAATATCGTTACACTTAGATACTTATAGATTAAATTCAGTCTAGAGCTTATCGACATGACTAAGTGCAGGAAAAAAATTACTTAGGGCATGCAAGCCCAAATGAAACATTGGAACAATGATAATTTGTATTATATTTGTACATCAATCAAATCAGATTAATCCAATAATGGAAAATTAAAGTTTCAAATCAGTCCCAAGATATTCTCCATACGTTCGTTTTGACGATGAGGTTTTTTCAGGGGGATATTTATTGATCTAACCAAAATTTTAGAGAAAACCTAGGGCATATTAGCTCGTTGCTTATAATTAACACTGTGGAGGCACAATGGCCCAGTGGTTAGGGCAGCAGACTCGCGGTCATAGGATCGCGGTTTCGATTCTCAGACCGGGCTCCGGCAGCGGATAATGGCGAACCCTGCTGTACTCTTTCACCACAACTTTCTCTCACTCTTACTTCCTGTTTCTGTTGTGCCTGTAATTCAAAGGGTCAGCCTTGTCACAGTGTGTCACGCTGAATATCCCCGAGAACTACGTTAAGGGTACACGTGTCTGTGGAGGGCTCAGCCACTTGCATGTTAATTTCACGAGCAGGCTGGTCTGTTGATCGGATCAACTGGAACCCGATCACGGCGTAAGCGACGGAGTGCCAACAACACCAGCATAATTAACACTAAAATGCCTTCAAGTCGATAGAGGACTTAATACTCTAAAGTATAATACACAAAATAATGGGAAAACCTCAAGCAATAAGATTATGCAATTTCGATCAAGGTGAGAAACATCCTAATTCTACCAACAGAAACTTTGATCAAGCAACTTTTACAAAACGGTTGAAAGAAGAATATAATAGCATTTCAACTTCAATAAATTCATACCCAACTCATTGACAAATATGTTTGGTTTTCAGCTCTGCTTTAAACATCAAAAACATGAAGTTTAAGCAGAATTGAATTAAACATATATTAAGTAAAATTAAACGTTCAGATTTAAGAGATTTGGGAATTAAATAAAAGACATAGAACTCTATTTGTGCTGGTAAACACAACTCAATAAATTAAGACGTGGATAGAAATATCTACACTGCATTATTATGAGAGAAGACCACGACGTTATACAAGAAAATTAGAACTAGAAAATAAAAGCTAATAAATGATTAGGCGAAATATTAGCCCAAATAGTTCCAAATAGATGATCCTATTAAAAGAATCAATGAGCGTAAGATGTATTAAACATCCAAAGTTCACAAGGACACTTCACAAGCAAGCTTAATTGCGAACAATTTAACAACATTAAATGTGAATTAGGGTCAGTTTCTAACTAGATATTAAATTACATTAACACTAGAATTAAACTAGACACGATATCAATACAATGTAGTTGTAGGATCCAGGGTATTGATTATTGAACAGTATTCAAACAAAACCCAAATATAGGTTTATTAAAAGAGACAATGCGAGGCTTTCTGCATATATTCTCTTTGAAAATTTCTCCAAGAATCTTGAGAATTAAAAAAAAAAAAATTATACCAGAATAATGGAAAACATTTCATCATAATATGTGGTTCTAAGAATAAGGCGGCGGGCTTGCAGAAACGTTAGCACGCGGGGCGAAATGTTTAACGAAATTTCGTCTGTCTTTACATTCTGAGTTCAATTTCCGCCGAGGTCGATTTTACCTTTCATCCTTTTGGGGTCGATAATTAAGTACCAGCTGCGTACTGGTTCAATCTAATCGACTAATCCCTCCCCACAAAATTTTGTGCCTTGTGCCTAGAGTAGAAAAAGGATATTTCGTCTGTCTTTGCGTTCAAATTCCGCCGAGATCGACTTTGCCTTTCATCCTTTTGGGGGGCAATAATTAAGTACCAGTTGTGTACTGGGTCGGTCTAATCGACTGGCCCCCTCCCTCAAAATTTCAGGCTCTGTGCTCAGAGTAGAAAAAAAACAAACAAAAAACAGAATCGTTACCGCGCTTGACAACATGATTAGCGGCGTTTCGGCCGGCTTTAAGTTTTGATTATAACAAAAATTAGATTCTCCGAAGCACAAGTGAAGTTGGTTCTACTTATGAACCTATCTTTTTGTTTGAATAGGAATTCCGAGCCTTCCATTAGGTTGGGAGTGGTCCACAGTTTAGGCGTCCACATTTTTTAACCGTTGGTTTCGTAGTTATTGTGCAATAGTGTTGTATGCCACATTGTTTCTAGGATTGTGAGTTTATATATGTGGTAGAGTTTTGAAATCAGGTGTGGTGTTACGTTTTCTTACCGTTTCTTACAACGCTTAATTCTATTGTCTATATGTAACGGTGCATATTTTCTTTCAGTTAGTGTTGTTCTGAGGTTTTGAAGAAAAGGTCCCGAGTATTTCCATTAGACACTGTTGTGCAAATGCATTTTAAAGGAGATATTCTTTTGATGTGTTTCGGGCGGCATGAGCTAAACAGGAGATATTGCTTCGTGTCCGTTGGTTTATGATAAATGTCAATTAGAATTTGGTTGGCGACGTTTTCATCATAATATCCAAGAAAGGGAGCTGTTCTTTGTTACGCTGCATTGCAAATTTAACGTTTTGGGTTTATATTATTTTGTATTAATTTAAATTCCAAAAGTTTTCGGATTTAAATTCCTGATTGCAGTCTAATGACTAAAAGAAGTAAAAGACAAAGAATACTGGTGGTACTGTCTAATTAAGATAAACATCCCGCAACCATGAGGTTCTTAATCCGGCGCAGCAGGGCCGAAGCAAAAGTTGAACAAACTATTAGAAAACGATATTTAGATCGCATCTGTAAACCTCAGACACATAAAAAAACAAACTCGTTATCTCGGCGTCTTTACTCGAGGGACACAAAAGACAGAAAATTCTATACAAAAACAACCGATTTCACAATATTACATGCGTTGGTTTTTACCGAGCTAAACACTACGAAGAACTGGAATAATCATCGTTATCCACGACGTAGATCCATTGAATTTTCTAAAGAATATAGACACTGATTTAATAATCGTTATTCATCATCTTTCATGTCAATACTGAAAGACATTTTCTATCAGAACACGAATATTGAACTTATACAATACTGAAGAGGGAAGGACTGAATCTGTATGTGTACGGTGGTATGCGTTCGTAAATATTAGCATCCATCCATCCATATGAGTGAATGTGTGCATGTGTGTGTGTGTGTGTGTATGCATGTATATATATATATATATATATATATATATATATATATAT
>NC_068990.1:28641522-28642964 GCF_001194135.2 Octopus bimaculoides | reverse complement strand
ACACACACACACACACACACACACACACACACACACACACACACACACACACACACATGTATATATCAGGATTCAGAGCCACATATTGCAACTGCTTGGGGTTGAATAGACGACAGTTCTTAAAATACCTGTTAAAAGGCCTGGGAGATCTGCACAAGATTGTCGTAGATGTATTCAAAAACCTGGATCGCTTTCTCTTGTTTGTTTGTGTGTGTGTGTGTAATACACACACTATATATGTGCATATTTATACGTGAGTACCTACGTTTCGAAGGCCGTTAACACGTTACAATTACCTGATGAAACAAATTCTATGATATTTTATGAGATTAGTTTCGAATTTTGGTACAGCAATGGGCGGTAACTTGGTAAGAGATTCCTTTGCAATGGGCGACAATTGACGGCAAGAGGAGCATGTGACCGGAGACCACATGCGAAACTGTGTTTGCATGTGAGCGGAGACCACATGCGAACGTGTGTTCCCGCTGAACCTCCGAACATGAACTCCGTACCTAAAGAGCGAATGCTGAGCACGGCTTCGGCGTGCTCGCTATCCGAATCGCTTACTCTTACAGCATTCATAAGGGCTGTGGTGAACTCGTTAATTGGAACCGGCTCAACACACCTCGGCTGATTGCCGCTGCATGTACAAGTACGTGTGAGATCGCTTTATCGTTACATTCCCTTTCCTGGTCGTATATTTTTGCTCACTATCATATATATAAATATATATCGAAATATAAAGAATTTATTCTTGAAGATTTCGCGCATGTTTTACACTATTATTATTTTACATAAAAAGTAATCAAATAACCTTTCAAATACATTGATACAAATGGAATACAAATGGGGACCAGAAAGTAATTTTCGGTTGCAGCTTGGTTACAAATTATTAACTCTATCATTTTTGTTTGAGTGGAACAATTCAACCAGGTTTACGTTAATATTAAAATACGCTTTGACCATATTCTTGCCAAGAAAATTATTTGGCTTCATGTCGGTATACAATAATATTTTCTGCTATGGAATGCCTACAAACACACGAAAGAGATTTAGCACCATGGAAGTTATTACTTTTTCCTAGCGAATGGTGGTTGGATTCAAACCATTCCGAAATGTTTATTATATTTATATTTCTCTATTTCTTTTGCGTTTGGTTACGTAGAACCAAGCAATGTCTATCTCAAGATTTTATGGCGCGCGATTAATGATTAAGCGTAAAAATTATTTGAGGAGAATTTCCGGTGTTTGAACACATACGTGTACACCACCACTACCATCACCACCTCAAATACTATCACTACCACCACCACTACCACCAGTACTACAACAACAACAACTACTACTACTACTACTACTACTACTACTACTACTACTACTACTACTACTACTGCTGCTGCTGCTTCTGCTGCTACTACTACTACTGCTACTATAACTACTAC
>NC_068990.1:28635792-28641445 GCF_001194135.2 Octopus bimaculoides | reverse complement strand
AGTACTACAACAACAACAACTACTACTACTACTACTACTACTACTACTACTACTACTACTACTACTACTACTACTACTAGTACTGCTGCTGCTGCTGCTGCTGCCACTACCTCTAATACTACTGCTACTATTACTCCTGCAGTGCAGCTGCTGCTGCTACTACTACTACTACTACTACTACTACTACTACTACTACTACTGACGTTGCTGCTGCTGCTACGTTAGATGCAGAGTGATGTGGCCCTCGGTGAAAATATCTTCAGATCAACAGAGAACACATGAAACGCACTCCTTCATATTAATATATATATTTTTTCCTTTATAAACCTTTATATCTGCCATTACCTTCCAATCTAATAAGTTTGTATGGCTTGGGGCGTTCAGCCTAATTAGCTTTTAGTTTAAGATTCAAGTCATTTTAACTTCATTAAAACACAAGTCACCTGACACTATTTTACATTTTACATTTGGTCTCCTTTCACATAATTTAAATGCGTTTTAAAAACAACTTTTAGTCAATATATTTTCTGAACAACAAATAATGCGTTGTTATAAGTTTACATTTAAATAATAATTCAAATCATATTTTGAAATGATTCTGCAAAGCTAATCAGCAATGTACTTCCTTTGTTCTCCTTTCCAGCCTAAACCTTACGGGTTTATAATTCATTGTTCATTGTTCAAATATTCACTATATTCCATTTTTTCATCTGAATATTATTTCACATAACAACTTTATATATAAGTGTTCGTTTCTCTCTTTCTCTTCTGCAATTTTATTTTTGGATCTTCTATATATATATGAAGAATTTTCCTCCGTCTGGCTGTTTTTCTCTCTACAAAATAGTAAGTTGTATTGTGGAACAGTCATTTTAACGAGTTTATTTATGTATCTGTCACCCGACGAGATACCGCTGCACCACCGGATACTCCTGAACCAGTTGTTGAGTGTCCCACAAGAGGAGTCGATGGTAGATGTGTCGAAACAATTGTTGTGATTAATAATATATTCTCGTTTATTCCATCTTCTGTCTTTCATTTGTTATATATATATATGTGTGTGTGTGTGTAGGTAGTTAGGTAGGTATGTTTGTGTGTATGTTTTTATGTATGTACGCACGTACGTATGTATGTGTATATGCATGTGTGTGCGTGTGTGTGTGTGTATTGTGTGCCTGTATATAAAGAAGTAATACACAAGCGCCGTTTATGTGCAGGTGTATTACCTTTATTATGCTATACTATAACCGGAAATTCAAATATGAAGTGCAATTTTAAAAGTTGCACTTCATGATTAAAGCTCTGCTGAAGCTATAGGGTATCACATAACCCTTAAACTATGCATGCATTGCTCCCTATAGCAGAAACAACTGTAAGCTGATAAAGTTCATGACCTAATGACTTATTCCCTTGTCATTTTCATTTCTAATTTGTTTATTGTAAGCATATTTGTTTATTTGAAGCATATGTATATTGAATTCTGACCTAATGTTTGATCCCGTTCTACATTTAATACGATTAAATTCGTGTTATTGATATTTTTTATAATTTAATCGTTTTCCTCTCTTCTAAATTTATCTTTCCAATCAACTTTGTTCAATTCATGAATAATTTAATTGTATGTTTGTGCTCATTCCTTATTTTCGGCGGAGTTATATGGGGGCTGCAAGCGAAATATCGACGTAACAGGGGGTAATATACGTATGGTCCTGTGGTCCTGTTAATAGAAGAATTACTTACAAGCAGACGACAGTGTTTTGGAATAAGTGAAAATTATAGTATTTTAAAGTTATTTAAAAAAAAATTTATGCACCCTTTTCATCTAGCCAGGTTCATGGGCCCGGTTTCCCGGTTTCTATGGCGTATGTGTTCCCCACAGCTGGACGGGACGCCAGTCCATCGCAGCGAAGAAAGAGTGAGAAAAAATTGGAGCGAAAGAGTACAACAGGAGTATCCACCACCCCCTGCCGGAACCACGTCGATCTTTTGGTGTTTTCGCTTAATAAACACACACCGCGATCGTCCGACCGCGAGTCTGCTGCCTTAACCACTGGACCATTGCGCCTCCACAGTTTAAAATTATAACATCATAATCTTAATTATACACAGTGTCTATTGAAAACACCCACCCACACACACATCACACCACATATACATGCATAAATTATATGGAAGCAGTTCGAATGAAAAATGTAGCTTCAAAGGATTTGTATTTGAATGTAGTTAATTTGACTTCAGTATTGGTCTCAAATGCTGATAGAGCGCCAGCAATTTTGGACTCAGGATAAGTAGATTACATTGATTCCCGTGATCAACTGGTTCTCATTTTAGAAAACCTGAGAGGATGAAAGGCAAAGGTGGCCACTTGGAATTTGAACTCGGAACGTGAAAAATGGATGAAATGCCGCAAAATTCATTATCGGATTTTCATCCGTCTTTTACGTTCCAAGTCCAAATTCCGCCGAGGTCTGTTTTCTCTTTCATCCTTTCGGGGGTGACAAAAATAAGTACCAGTTACACACTGAGGCTGATCTAATCGACTTAGCCCTCCACCCCGAACTTTGTGGTCTTGTACCAAAATTCGAAACCGATTATATCACAATTGAAGGAGATGGATGATATGCAGATTATCAGAGTATAAATTACACGAGAAAATTTAGTTTAAGAGATGTAATTAAGAGGAAATATTTTCAAATCTAAATTGTTAAGTTAATCCATGGATGTATTGGATGTGTCAAAGAAATTTACTAAAAGTGAAAATATATTGATGTAAAAGGAATATTTATATTAATGGAATTCACTGCAGGAGAATATTTTCTTTTATTACAGGAATGTGATTATTTAAATTTGTAGGGAAAAAGATACAAATTTGTATCTTGTGACGTTTGTAAGAAAAGCTATTTCGGATTACTTTTATAATATATGTAAAATGAAATAATCCTATTATACATTGGCAAAGAGAATTTTAAAATATTTAAAAGGATGGATATTCACCTGATGGCTATTGACATATAGTTTAACATTCTGGAGATGAGACTTTGTGAGATGAAATTTGGAGTGTTTATGAAGCGTAGAAAAAGAAGTACAGAATCAATATGAATAAATTAACGTAATCTTGATCTTCAGCTTAACATGACGGTTGTGTTAGAACACAAAATACTGCGGCTTGCCTTAAGAGGATCTCTCAGGAGGACTTGTGGTGCATAAAAGCACAACTTACATCGTTGACGGACGAGAGCCGTCGTTTACGCAGCCAGAAGGATTCCAACTTGTGGGTTAGTCAGTGAGAGATGTCCAGCAGCGCCGTAATAGCCGAATCTCCCGTCGGCGATATATAGAATCTTGGGAGAATACCCATTTTGAAGGGTTAAATCACGTGATCTGGGAGTTCCAGTTGCCGTAGCAGACGACTATCGTGCGTCAACGTTATAATTACATGTGTTTTTATGCACCACAAATCCTTATGAAAGATCTTCTGCGGGTAAATCACGCAGTATTATTTGTTCTAAAACGATATCCAGATTAAGTTGGAGATCAAGATTACATATTGTTTCTCTTGCATTAAATAATTTTTTTTTATAGCTTAAAGTTTTAGATGAAATGTTTCGGCCTGAAAATATTGTATAAAAAATACTCTTACACAATAATAATGAAGAGAGAACAATTATAAGAAAAGAACTAGTAAAGAAACGTACAGCCGGTGAAGCCTGAAAATATAGAATTCGAAGTTAAATCGAAGAAGAATTTGGACTGGATGGAATGGGTGTCAAACGGCACAGGTTGGAAAATATACTTTATTTCTATGAAGGATTTATCAACGAAGTTCTTATCTCAAGTTAGAGACCAGATTATGGAAATAGATTATGGAAACACATAAAACGGTTGTGTGGAGGTGTGATTGTTAACGTGCCTGCGTTCATACGGATGGGGATTTCGTTAATGGAACACAGAGACAAAACTATATGCTCTGCTTTATTTACAGCTGTTATCTAATAACTTACAACTTACATCTCCTTCTATACGCACACACACACACACACACACACACACACGCACACGCACACACACACACACAAATGTACGTATATGAACGTGTATGTACATACATTAAATATATATTGTATGTATATGTATCTATATATGCATATATATATATATATAATATATATATATATATATATATATATATATATATATATATTCTTTAATTTGTTTCAGTCATTTGAGTTCGGTCATAAAGGAGCACCATCTTGAAGGGTTTTTAATCGAACAAATCGACCCCAGAACTTGTTTTGTTTTGAAGCATGGTAGTTATTCTATCGGTCTCTTATTTGCGAACCTTTAAGTTACGGGGACGTAAACTCACCAACACCGGTTGCTAAGCGGTGATGGTAGAGGGCAAACACAGATACAAAGAGACACACATAAATACACAAACACGCACATATATACGACAGTTTTCGTCTACTAAATCTACTCGCAAGGCTTTGATCCGCTCGAGGCTATAGCAGAAGACACTTACCCAAGGTGCAACGCAGTGGGACTGAACCCCGAATCATGTGGTTGGGAAGCAAGCTTCTTACCACAAAGCCACGCATATATATTAATAGCGAACATTATTGACAGTCACTTCGAAATTTCGGATAGTAAAGCCGTCGATGGATTGCATTCCAACGTTGGTTTCACTGACCGAAACTCCGAAGTCACTGCTAATGATATTTTCGTTAAAGAATAATAAATTTGTAATCTACAAAATTATAGAGTAACCCATCCGGTTAATGTAAGATTGCTTTTATAACTGAGTATAAAAACAAACATACATCCATATGTAGCATGTGTGTGTGTGTATTTATGTGTGTGTGTGTGTATGTATTTATGTGTGTGCTTGCGCACGTGTGTACCAGCTTGTGTGAAATCGTTATCTTATACTTTAATTTATGAATTTCTGATAACTTATTCTCATACATCCTTCCGTCTCTTTACTAGTTTACTTCTCCACTACCCGCCTCTACGCTCAGCTTATTTATTTACATAGCAATAGACTGGAGATAACATATTACACCTTTAAGTCGAAGAGACTATTTCCCTCAGTAGCAAATAGCACCAACTCTATAGTTTCTGGCTTTCTATTCAATTTTCTATTCAACAGAGAAATTTCATGTCACACATGATACATTTTAAAGACTATACGTCTGGCATACATTCCTATCCATTAATACTAAATTCTTAAAGTTAACTGTTTCTAAACTCTTGAAATATCTATCTATAGCACGGCATTTTTTCCTTACGAATAATTATGCTTTTGGCTTTTCTTCGTATATAACAACTTCTATCTCCAGCTATTTCATATCTCTAGCATTATTCCATAAACATGATATACATATATGCTTAACTTTCGTAAACTAATATTGGGAATTTCTTTTTCTTAGATGTACACAATTAATATATTAGTTTTTGACTTTTCATTAAACTAGGAAAATATAATATTTTCATAATAATGAATCCTAACTTTCAAATTCATTATTATTTTGTTTTGCCTCCAGCTTCTTAGTTAAGTAATATATCCCTTTTAATATAAGTAAATATTTGTACATACTGAATTCCATTAGCTTAAAAGTATGTATATATATATATATATATATATATATATATA
>NC_068990.1:28629521-28635445 GCF_001194135.2 Octopus bimaculoides | reverse complement strand
TATATATAACAAGTAAGAATATAAGAAATATGATCCATACAATTTGCATTCTACGGAAAGTATTTAGTAATTCCTCAGTTTAATGTTAAATTGTTTTATTGTTTTATTATTGTTTTTAGCTGGGTGTAAAAACAAACATTACAGGTATACACACGCACAAGCATATACAACCAGACCCCCACACCCACACATATCAACACTTCGTCAAATTCTACTCTACGAGAAATAATAGTTAAACTTCCCGAAATATAAAGTAAGATTCAGTTTCCAAAATATCTAAACTTGTTAAACTAATTCTAACACAGTCGACACTTTATTTAACTTAATACCTAAAGAAATCGTAACATACTTTCTTTTCCTCCCATATACACAGCAATCTCAACATTTTAGTTTTAAAATTACGTTTAATTGAAATGCTATATTCTAAGAAACCTAGAAAATGATATTTTCAATGTTGTTGCTTTAAAAATTGATAAATTTATTTTAATGGTTCAAAAAATATATTCTTATTCTCTTTTGTTGTACAACTAGTTTTGAATTGTTTGAAATTTAGAATTTAAATCATTATTCTCAAAAATTCTTATCGTCTTATTCTATAGATTGCAGCCTTACTGGAGGACTGTTTTGAAGAATCTAGTGCTGTGTTTCACAAACTTTTGCGCCAAATTGCAATATCGCCCACCTATCAGCGAAAAAATGGTCCATCGCCTACCTGTGTAAAAATCCCCGACACAACCCCACCTGACACAAAATACCCTAGGACCCCACCTTATATTATATGTCACACACACTATATCGTAGACTCGTTGCCCTGTTAGTGCCATTTGGACTAAATATGCTGTTGTTTACAAATCCTTTATTGTGGGTTTAGTTTTGCCATTAGTGTGAATAAAATTCTAACATTAACTCTATCTTATGCAGACAGATTAACTTCTGGAAACTTGCGCTTTCTTTTACACTGATTTTCATTTTCCCCAAATGAACCATTGATCAGACCTACCGATGCCAAAGTAATTGATGATTGTATTATAAAGGAAAAGAATAAAACTGTTTAAGGGGAACCATGTGTCTGGTGCGATACAGCTAGTGCAGTTACATTCAGTTTCAAATTTGTCAAACTTTAGCTACATGTCTCCTCCTTGTATCACATCCAGTCAAATTCTTTTATGGGGAAAATAAAGTTCCAGCATGGTTACATTTTGATACCACCTCATACATTAAATGTCTGAATGATACACCGCTGATGATTAGATATGCAACACTTATACACATAAGATCGTCAAATACCGGGTGTCAACTAGATAATTATTGTAATAATTGAACATATAGTCTACGTTGTTTACAGCCAACATATTTTGACGTTCAACTTAACATATATATCATTAATTAGCTCTATATGAAGGTATCAAGCAATAACGTGATATGATATTAGCAATCATGACTCAATAAAACAGCATTGTTTTTATTGCAAGTTTTAATAATGTGGCGTTACATCAATAATATTCATTTCATAAGGTAGCTACGATAGTTTTTTTTTTCCTGTCAATTACTTTAACAACATTTATAAAACAATGATAATTTACTGAGTTAATGATCGCTAATTTAGTTGTGCAAACCAAGATAAATATCTAATTAAGTTATTTCTGTTTATAGATATCGGAATGGCAATGAAAGAGAACGATTGATTTTAGCAGATTCCTATCAGAATGTTTAGACAAGTTTCTCCAATCTTCCTGGCAACATGTTAGGAAATATTGAGCGAAGTCGTTTCTATAACTAAGAAAAAAATATACATGCAAGTACACACACACACACACACTGGTCGGCAAAGAATTACAACAAAAGCATTTCCTCAAGGTTGGCATACTGTAAGACTGAACTCCGAACCACTTGGTTGCAATGCGAGCTTATTAGCTACACATCCAACCGTATCTGCGTGTATAAGTCCATACTTTAAAATATAATGAATTTTTTTTTCTTGCCACACATCTTTTTCAGGTTAATATGCACTTTCTAAGACACTGCTTGTTGTCCTTCCTTCATAAGTATCCTCTAACAATTTATATATATATATATATATATATATATATATGTGTGTGTGTGTGTGTGTGTGTGTGTATGTGTGTTGTATGCAGTATATTTTGTAGAATGCTTTTAAAGTCCAATGCCCGCTGAGTGTGGCTTTAATACCTACTCAGATTGTTTCTGATGTTATTTTCGACATTAAAGCTTTCAAAACACCAGCTTCCGTATCCCTTGCGTTAATGAGTCGAGTGTCTTATGAGTACACATTTGTCATAAAGTAGAAGTCGTTCTTCTGTGGGGAAAAATATCAGCGATTAGCGTATTGGCGTTCGAATCTGTCGGAATCTATTCAGAATAAATATTCAAGCAATCTTAAGTTATTTAATTGCATTTATATCTTTTACATCATCATAAAAACTCCTATGAGTTATTCTAGGTACTAGGTATTTGGTTATTATATACCTTTTCTGCCCTGTAAAATGTCAACAAATTTTTGATTGAAAAGAAATCTATTATTAACGAAGAAAACAAAAAATAATTCTCAAAAAAGAACACTCTCCTGCATCCATCATACAAATAAATTAAACAAGAGATGTTGATACTCAAACTGTTGGCTTGTGCAGTGTATGCCTCTGTAGACACCAACGATGCTTAAAATGTTTGAAGGGAAGTTGTATAAAACTAACAAATATAAAAGAAAGGTTAGGTTTTCCAAAGAAACTCCATCTTTACATCCATCATTTTATATTAAATTCCCATTGAGAAATCCCATGTAATAGCCGCAGCAATGACAATACTTATCGATTACAAAGTGAGAATGTGGACCGCCATTAAAACAATGTCGTAACATATAAGATAAAGCAATTTCGTAATACTTTCGTTCCAGATATATAAGACAATATGAACTGCTGTACCTATTTCATTTTACTTACATCTTTATGTCCGTTAATAGACCTCTGGAAGGCATGAAACTCTCACAATCTAATTTCCCTTTTTCTTCATAAAACTTAGACATTGAGTATGTCAAAAGAACAGTATACTGCACCATTCCCATGAAAGGGATGTTTGTGACCAGCTTTCACTTCAAGATTCTATCACATCTATGAGCTTTTCAACTCTTGCACATCGACAATACTTTTGCAAAAGCAGAGCTATCAAAAGATATAAAGGGAAATGTGTATACTGGAAACACTCAAAAACTTACCATAACGATTGAGCTGCAACCCGCATAAAATTCACAAACTTGCTTATTCTAGTTTACGCGGTTGAAAAAAAAATTAGTAGTTTTACATTAGCAATCCTTTTTTGGTATTAGGAAAGAATTCCAAACGCGTTGTTCTCACAAAATGCAAATAATCAAATTATTTACGAAGATGTTTAATTAACAAGTAGGATGTAACCAACAGTTATGAATATCAGTAAAAACGTAATACTTGGCGAGAAAATTTGGATAAAGTTTCGTTTACCCGTCTTGTAGTTTAACCATATTAGCCAGGCAATGATAGGCTACACACACGCCTACATACATACATACATACATACATACATACATATCGATACATACGCGCACACACATATATGTATATATATACATGTGTGTGTGTGTGTGTGTGTGTCTGGATTTATATATATATATATATGTATATATATAAACCCGTCCATTCACAGATATCCACACAAACATTCACAGACACGAACGCAGATATATAGACGCGCAAATGGTACATCAAAGGATTATGTTTTACGTATTTGGATGATATGTTTCTCTTCACTAAACCTACACAACGGTTTTACTGTTGTGAAACCTGGGTTTTCTACACCCGAAGAATTTCGATCTTCCTTAAGAGTATAACCCGACAGTGTAGACGGCCGAAAGCTCTCAGTTAAAGTCGAGTGCTATACCGGAAATACCTGGCCTCTCTAACATTCCAGGACGTTATGTATATATATTCGACTTTCTACCCAGCGTTGCACGGTAAAGTATTCACGGAATTGTTTGCCATTTTGTAGAATGGGAATTCACGGTACTTATGCATGTATGTAGCCTAATTTCTGGACTTATGTAACTGGAATTATCCAAACGATAGTAATCAATTTATATAAGTAGAAGCTTTTTCTTAACAATTTTTAATCCTGAAAATCACCTGTTACTACTGTTTTAAAATGAAAGAGAGAAGAAAGTGAAAGATGTATTAACGTGTATATGAAATGGACGTGTATGCGTGAGAGAGAGAGAAAGTGTGTGTGTGTGTGTGTGTGTGTGTGAAAGAGAGAGAGAGAGAGAGAAAGAAAGAAAGAGACTGTGTGTATGTGTGTGTGCCACTTACATGAGAACACACACATTCACTCACTCTCACACACACACTCTCTCTCAGACACGTACATACAAAAAATATGTACGCATATGTATTATGTCTGTACGCATACATGACGACATACCCCTTCACTCTTTCTCTCTTTTATTCTCTGTATCTATTCCTCTCTCTCATCCCCCTTCGCTCTCTCTTTCACACACGTCCATTTCATATACACGTACATACATCTTTCACTTTCTCCTCTCTTTCACTTTAAAATATAAGAAAGACATAATTTACGGAAATTAACGAACTCCGTATAATGAAATAATATATTCAGTTTAAAATATTTCTAAATGATTAAAATATTGTGTACGTCAAAAAGTCGGCGGTTTTTGTTTCACAGAGTGCACGAAGACTATGTGCGCGTATATGTCACAGATAGCGGACGTGTATTTGTGTTGATTGACAGCCATAACATTCATTATATATATTTGTTTATTCTGTATGTGTATGTATGTTGACGTCACGGACGGCAAGTATTTTTCTCGTCAAGAAATAAGAATTATGTTTGTTCGTTTAAAAAGAGGTCCAAATGTCGCATAAAATTGTACTGAACTTCCGAAGGTAAGTATGAAAATGAATATGCCCAAAATAAGATGAAATATACTATTTCTGAGATACATCAGTTACACACAAGCATCGCTAGAGTTTTAGTATTATCAAGATATATATATATATATATATATATATTTATATAAGGTCCTGGGAAGTTCGAGTATTTCCAATGTAGCACTCAACTTGATTAGAGGGCTTCAGGCTGTCTCCACTGTCGGGTAATAATCTTAAGTAACATCGAAATTCTTCGGTAGAAAACCCAGGTTACACAACAATAAAACCGTTGCGTGGGTTTAGTGAAGATTAAAACATCATCCAAATTAGAAGACAGAAAATTTTATGAAGTCGTTAGTTACCAGTTACTATTGCTTCTGTATCAACCCTGTTTTCAACGCCTGGCCTATCTACACATGAAGAATGTCTATCATACTGGAGACTGTACCTCGAGGGTCTATATGTGCCTACACCTCGATTTCTGTGCTGCTTTGTAAATGTCCCGTCTTTCAACCCTTCCAGAAGCTTAATATGTGTGTGTGTTTATATCATGTATTACAAACCGTTTCTGCAGGCCCCGGTGGTTTTCTATTTCGGTTATTTATAGAGAAACAGACAAACCTGTACTACAATGAAGTAGATATGCATGATAAAAATTGGATCAATAGAATATATTATACAGTACTTGGCTACATACCAAATACGTGCATGTCTTAAGCACCAAACAGCAACAATGCTTAAGAGCTAACAAAATTACTGACTCACAACGTCGAAATAGCCGAAGCTGCATTAAAATATTGGTATACGCTCACGAGTCATATCTCTAGTTGTGATAAGGAACATAGTTGTGATAATTTTGGCGTGGAAATTTGATGTTTAGCTTGTTAAATTAAATTCCGTAATCCTTTTAGTAATTTACAGATATATCAAGTATATATATCAATTCCGCATATACTATATCTTCATATATATATATATATATATATATATATA
>NC_068990.1:28625946-28628642 GCF_001194135.2 Octopus bimaculoides | reverse complement strand
TATATATATATATATATATATATATATCAGCAGGCACAAATACGGTTACTTGCACACGAACAGACACACACACACACACGCACACAACTGTCTTTGTGGAAATGTCTGCGTATGTGTGTGTTTGTTGTTTTGTTTGTGAGTTCGCGAATCGTTGCGCATCTACGTATGTGTATCCGTTGAGCGTTATGCTAATGAAACTCTCTTGTCGTCTGCTTAACCATGTTTAATGGTGTAAAAAAAAAAATATATCGCCGATTCTTATTGTATCTTTATGAAGAATTGGATTACAATTTTAGAGAAAAAAAACAAAACAGTCTGAACTTTGGCTTGGAAATAATATCTTAGATATTCTCTTTTGAAATGTGACAAAATGCAACGAAGAATCTATGCATATAACAAAGAAATCTTTATACAAAAACGATATCAAACTGGAAGAGTATGAAATTTTCTATACATTAGGTCTTAGTGAAATTTAGTAAGATTTACGATGGTAATCATTAATATTACATTTTACATATCCGTTTGTCGCGAGGAATAAAAGAAAAATACATCAGATATGTCGGGATATATAAATCAAATTCTTGCTTTAATGTTACGAATATAAGCTTTCCACCAATACTACTGTCGTCACATAATCGTTAGTCTGTGATATATTATTGTTATACACACTGGATGTTTATGGTTATGGAAGAAGAATCATTTTAGTAAATGCGCTCTGGTGTACGAAGCTAACTCTATAGCATTGTACGTAACTGAATCATTTCAAATGATTCACCTGAAATATGCTGCTATCCGTATATATATGCTTAGATACATACACCCAAACGCACCCACACACACCCAACACACAGATACATACACATAATCACACACTCATATAGATATAGAGACATTCACATCCACGAACAAATGTCAAACACATCACGTATAAGTGCATATATATATATTTATACACACACACACATTCACACACACACACACACACACACACACACACACACACACACACACACACACACACACACACACACACACACACACACACACACACATGTATATATATATATATATATATATATATATAAAAGCATGAATGCATGCAAGCATATGTGTATGTATGTACATGTTATATACGCATACATATATGTGCATATATATGTATATATATATACATGTTTATATATCCATATACATAGATACATGTGTGTGTTTGTGTGTGTATATATATATATATATATATATATATGCACAAGAGTGGTAGTGTGGTAAGAAGCTTACTTACCAACCACATGGTTCCTGTTTCAGTCCCGCTGCGTGACATCTTGGGCAAGAGTCTTCCACTATAGCCTCGGGCCGACCAAAGCCTTGTGAGTGGATTTGGTAGACAGAAACTGAAAGAAGCCCATGGTATATATATATATATATATATATATATATAGGGAAGTTATCCCTCTCACCTCGATCAGCAGCACGAACGTATCCGGATTTCAGGGTTATTTCCCTTCGTCGGCGTTCGACAGCTGATGACCTTGGTGATATATATATATATATATATAAATATGTATGTGCGTGTCTGAGTGTGTGTGCGTGTGTGTGCATATGTGCGTGTATGCATATTGGTAAGTGTGTCTACAAGTGTACATACAAACACTGACACTCACACACACGTACACACACCTACATACACCTACACACAGATACAAACACTGGTTTATAAATAAGTCACAAACGGAACGGAAGTATATATAATTCTATACATCCATATACGCATATAAAAGCCTAGATACATACATATAGATACGCAGTATGATCTCTTCAGCATTGATACGCTAACGATCACACAGAAGCTTGTGAAACATATGGACGAACGTACATATTAACGCATATCAGGCACAGAGACAAATATGGATACACAACAGCGCATCAATCAAATGATTTTTTATAAAACATTTTTCACTTATATCACATCTAGAAAATATTCTTTAACAATGGAAAATGGTACAGTGGTCAACTGTGAAACGCCAACGACGAAAATATTGTTCTTCTTTTGATCTTTGAATGCTTCAAAGTCTTTCAGAGCAGACAACCATGGTGAAATTTTAATATAGAAATTATCATGCGTTGTTATAATGAAGTGTGATACGTGTGCGCCATTTTCTATTTTGTATTATATACCCCATTGTGTTGGTGACTATATAATGAAAATGACTGCAGCGCAAGTGAAAACGAAAACAAACAGATGAAAATTTGTCTGCTTTGGAGCATGGAACCGATAGAACTCCCAATAAGAACACATACATGTGCATGCGTATGAGTGTGTGTGCCTCACTACGAATACATGGTTGTGTATGAATAACTGCGTGTGCGTAAATAATATAATATAATATTATATAATATATGATGTAATATAATATAATATGATATAGTATATGATATAATTACAATAATAGAATGACGTTTTGGTACCAATGATCGAATTCTTATTGATAATTATTGCTCTAATGCTTTTTTCTTTTCTATATACATTAAACCACGGTTTTTGCTTTAAATTACCTACTACTGTATACCGTATAGCTAGGACTATACATAGTGAGGTAATGCACCAGGAGTACCTATACATTCATATATCCCTTAGTTGGCTGCATAACCTCTAACTTATATCATGCTTAATATATATATATATATATATATATATA
>NC_068990.1:28618432-28625727 GCF_001194135.2 Octopus bimaculoides | reverse complement strand
ATTTAGATATGTTTCAACCAAAGAATGGTTCAGGCCATGTCTAACTTAATAGCACCACCTGATAGGATTAGCTAAATCCTTTTTAAGTTACGTTTTCTGGTACCATGGTCCATTCGAGTAGGGAGTGCTTGTTAAATGAGTTGTATCCAGGTATAAATAGCTTATTTGGTATTCCTTGAAGAAATTTTTTCAAATTCCGTTTAAACGTGATGGGATCGTTTTTCTCTCTGATTAGAAGCACAGAAGGATCCTACCAAAATATACCAGAACGAGCATGGAAAGGCATCACAGTAGCAGACATGCGGATGACATTCACTAAAGCTCATAAGTTGAAATCCCCTGGTAAAAATGAGGTGACAACTTTCTGGCTTGCATCGCTCCCGTGCGCACAGGAAAAGTTAGTTCAGATATTCAATGAGACTATGAAAGATCCTAAGAAAACATCTGATTGGCTAGCAAGTGGTATAACTTACTTCCAAAGAAGAATGAAACCAAATTTACCAAAAGCTCTCTTCCCATCACCTGTTTATCTACCAAGTATAAAGATTCTACATCCATCTTTTCGGAGAAAACATGTATTTATGGATCAGAACGATATTTTTCCTACTGAACACAAATTAAAAATTTCTCCTGTAAGTTCAAACTTCCTGAAGCACATGTCAGTCTGGAAAACGAATCTCCAATTATATCACTCCAGTGGAGAACTGACTTAAAACACTACTATTATCAGCTGTGACATTTTCCAAGATGACTCATTTTAATCTCTAAATTTTTACATAACCCTAATACCCCTAACAAGTGAACTTCACAAAACAGTGTATGGGTATAAAATTGACAATAAAATATAAGCCATCTATTTCATATGGATGACTTAAAACTCCATGGCATAGAAAGTAATGAGTTTGAAAGCTTCCTACGTACTGTGAAACCATTCAGTTAAAACATCGAGATTTTGTCTCGACCAATTTTGTCTCAACCAATGTGACAAGGCCACCTTCCAGAAAGGGACATTGATGACCTCAACTTCAGTGGTGTTAGATGCTGACACAGTTATAAAAGAACTTGAGCAGGAACACACTTACAAATACCTCGGAATAAATGAGGGTTCTGACATTCAGCATACAAGTATGAAATAGAAAATCAGAATGGAATGTTACAGGAGAGTTCGGAGAGTCTTGAAATCTGAGCTATGCACGTAACAAGGTCTTAACCATAAATTCCTTAACAGTTCCGGTTGTTGTTTACAATTTCAATGTGTTTAACTGGAATATGAGAGAAATAAGGAAGACTGACAGCTAACTTGCAATAAGATGCACCACCCAAAGGCAGACGCAGATCGTCTTTACCTTCCTTGAGCCCAAGGAAATCGAGGCCTGATCCAATTTAAACTCTCTTACAAAACCACCACAAGAAGATTGGTTAAATATCTTGAAACATCTAACGACTGGATGCTAAAACTCATTGAAAATCACAAGAGACGTAACAAGCTTCATTTTCTCATGAAGGAGAGCAAGCAATTTGCTAGTGAGTTCATGGATAAAACTCAGGTTGAAAAGCATGATGGAAGTGTGGCAACAATGGCGAAATCAATGGCAAAGAAAAAAGCATATGAACAATTGGCTCATAGGTGGGAAGAAAACTGCTGCATGGCAAATATTTGGCTTGTGGCAAACAGGCTGATGCAGACCAGAAGCACACCCATCAGTGGCTACGGAGCAGAGGGCTGAAAGCAGAGCCCGGATGCTTTTTCTTAGCTACTCAAGATCAGAGCATATTGACTCAGAACGTCCAAGCAAATGTGATGAAAAATGGATTAGACCCAAAGTGCCGATACTGGAACGATGCAACTGAAACTGTGGACTACCTTTTCTCTGGATGTAAAGTCTTAGCACCTATAAAGAATAAATCAAGACACGGCAGAGTTGGACAATATCTGCACTGGATAATATGTCGGCATTATAAAATGAAAACTGTTGAAAAGTGGTATAAGCATTACCCTGAGGAGAAAATGTAACAATTCTTTGGGACTTTCGAGTACATATAGACAGAACCGTCAAAGCTATTAAACTGGATATTGTTGTGAGAGACCAAAACAATAAAGGCTGTTTATTGATTAACATGAGCATTCCTTGTGACCATAATATCTCTCGGCAAAAGGATTTGAGAAGCTCAGACAATAGAAAGATTTGCTGATTGAAGTCGAAACAAATGTGGCATCCCAAGGCGGTTACAATACCAGTGAATGTAGGAGCACTAGGAATGATTAAAAACGTAACAGAAAACTACTTTAGAATCATCAGTGGTTTACCATCCATGTAAGAAGTGCAAAAGGTTATCTTAACTGACATGTGACACGTATTGAGAAGAGCATTGTCACGTTGAATTTTCTTTCCTTTGGTTTATCAAAGTTTACAGTGAGTTTCTTTACCCTAGATATCGAGAAGACATTCGATAAGAAAGGGAAACAAACATTTAAATAATAATAACAATGATAATAATAATAATATGAAGAAGAAAATAAATGAGCATAAAATCCATTTAGTTTCTTTATTGTTTGAGTCATTAGAGAGCAACCATGCTGGAGCACTGACCTGGAGAGTTTTAGCCGAACGAATGGAAGCTGGTGCCTATTATGTTTCAAGCCAGGTACTTATTCTATAGGTCTCTATTGCCGAACCGATAAGTTACAGAGGCATAAGCGTACCGACAGCGGCTGTAAATCGGTGTGTGTATGGGGGAAACAGACAAGAAGGCGCTCACACACACACACATACATACATGCATACATACAAGAAGACGCTCACACATACATACATACATACATACACACACACACACAGACACATATACACAAACAGACACACACGCACATATGCACACATATATGATAGGCTTATTTCAGGTTCGTTACTAAGTCCACACGCATATATTCGTTCGGCCCCAGGTTATATAGACGGCACTTGCTCAAGATATCATACAGAGGACTTAACCTAAGGTTCCATGCCGCAGGAGAGAACCAGCAACCATTGTGTTGGGAAGCAAACTTCTTACCAGCCAACCACACCTGCGCTCGTGTATAATTAAAACGCATCCATACATAATTAAGACATCATTATTGTAAAGTTTATTAAGGGTAAAATCCAATCCGATAACATTACTTCGAATAGAAATTACACTTATTAAACCGAAGACAACACTAAAAACGTGATAACATGAACCAAATATGCACTGGCTGATGAACAGTCAACCTGTTATTAAAAGCTGTGTAAAACAACTCGAAACATGCAAGTCTTTTAATTAATAATAGAATATTAACTAATTACCTATTACATACAAGCCAATCGTGAGATATCACCAACGACAAGCAGCATGCCAGTAGACCACTTAAATAACCTCCGTTCATTAATAAAACCTATAATTGTACACACATACATACACGCGCGCGCATATATATATATATATATGTATGTGCGTATATATTTATATATATGTATGTGTATATATAAACTTCTCTCTTTTACACTTTTACTCTTTTACTTGTTTCAATCATTTGACTGCGGCCATGCTGGAGCACCGCCTCTAGTCGAGCAAATCGACCCCAGGACTTATTCTTTGTTAGTCTAGTACTTATTCTATCGGGCACTTTTGCCGAACCGCTAAGTTACGGGGACGTAAACACACCAGCGTCGGTCGTCAAGCGATGTTGGGGGATAAACACACACACACAAAGGCACACACATCTATATATACATATATACAACGGTCTTCTTTCAGTTTCCCTCTACCAAATGCACTCACAAGGCTTTGGTCGGCCCGAGGCTATAGTAGAATACACTTGCCCAAAATGCCACGCAGTGGGACTGAACCCGGAACCATGTGGTTGGTAGGCAAGCTACTCACCACACAGCCACTCCTGCGCCTGTATATATTTACATAATTACTCCTTTCTCTCTTCCACGCACACACAAGCACACCTCAATATATATGTAAGCCTGAAATATATAACTTCCAATAAGTTTAATCATTACATCTCTCGTGCATATTTAACATATATTCACTGGCTGACTATGCGTCTATACCGAATTTGTTGTAACATATTTCATAACAGTAGCAAGGCATTCTTCGAAAACACTGCATTATTTATACGTAAGAGAGAAGGCGTCGAGCTGGCAGAATCCTGAGCACCAAAATGCTTAGCGGCATTTCGTCTGTCTTTAGGCTCTGAATTCAAATTTTTTCCGAGGTCGATTCTGCTTTTCATCCATTATAAGGAACAGCTGAGTATTGTGTATCATGCAATCGATTTAACCCCACCCCTGAACTTTTTTGCCTTGTGCTAAAATTTGAAACCAATATTATAGAAGTGGCGAGCGAGTCGAATGGTTAACACACCGAACGAAATGCCGACTTGTACATAATCCGGTTGTTTCCGCTCTGGAATGAAATCCTGCCGACGTTGATTTTACCTTTATTTGTTTCTTATTTCTTTATTGCCCACAAGGGGCTAAACATAGAGGGGACAAACAAGGACAGACAAGGGGGTTAAGTCGATTACATCGACACCAGTGCGTAACTGGTACTTAATTTATCGACCTCGAAAGGATGAAAGCCAAAGTCGAGCTCGGTGGAATTTGAACTCAGAACGTAGCGGTAGACGAAATACCGCTAAGCATTTCGCCCGGCGTGCTAACGCTTCTGCCAGATCGCAAACTTGATCTGTTTCTGGCAGGTAATATAAAGTGGCAGTGAAATTCTCTGGTTGATGCAAATAAATATTATGGGCATATGTCACAGTGGTTAAGAGCGCGGGCTACTAACCTCAAGGTTCTGAGTTCGATTCCAAGCACTGACCTGAATAATATTAATAACAACAACAACATCGAAAATTAGCTTAGGAATGAGAATTTTCGAAATTTCCCCAAGACACCTCTAACACACTCATCGCCTCATCCACTCATATATACATAAACCCAACACAAAACAGTTAAAAAACAAATCGTACAGACATATAAACGCTTACAAAGAAAAAGACAAAGATATGTAGTTAGTGAGTTGTTCCTTTAGCATTTTCCTTTTATTTTATTTTGCTTTTTTGTTTTTCATTGTTTTATACTTTCAATTTAAATTATTGTTTTTCATTGAAATTTTTAAAGTTTATTTTAAATTTAATTTTAAAACGTTTTTAATGTTTCAAAGTTTTGAAAAAACTGATTCTAATTCATCTCCCGCACACTTCCATACACCTATATACATAACATCCCCGCCACATACTTCATACCTACGTATCTACCACACACACACACACATACACACACGCGCGTGCGTTTCCTTATCCGGGCATGTACAGAAACTCTTTATCGACACCGACACACCGACACACAGAGAAACCATATAATTACGCATGTAAACTTACGATCAGCATATGATCAATTATGGAATTACACATTACCGCCTGAGGGTGTGTCTCTGATGGTGTTGCGAATAGCGGCGAAAGGGCGGTTACAACCAATTGATTCTTCAATCAACACATTAAACAAACCATTGAGCAATTCGTTGATAACATAAAGATGTGATTTCGAACCCGTAACTGTGTTTATTTCACTTTTTATTGGCATAATGATTCTCCCTAGAGGCGACAAGACTGGTTTCAACACACGAATTCACATGAAGAATCTTGCAAAGTAAATTCAAAAGGCTGATATATAACTATGTCTACGTATATTAAGACACATTGCACTTATGTGTCACTACGACACAGAACACTATCTATATCTTGTCGAACGAACTGGAAGCTTCCATATAAAACTACATAACACATCTATCTGATGTTTCCAATTGTTTATTGGTTCTTTTAATGCCGCTTTTATTGGTATGGCTTCGGAGTTCTTAAATTATGCTTCGCAAAACTATGTTGTGTCTATAATAACTTCATTTTATACAAATATATAGAGATGGCGATGTGGTGAGTAGTTTTCTTATAAACCAATTGGTGCCAGGTTCATTCCTACGTACTGCGCGACACCTTGAGTAAGTGACTTCGGCGGAGTGCATTTGGTAGATGGAAAACGAAAGACGCCCGTCATGTATGTATACGCACATACATACTCACACACACATGTATATATGTATGTATGTGTATATATATATATATATATATACCATCATCATCATCGCCAACATCGCCATGATAGTCGCTGTCATCATCATCATCATCATAATCATCATCATCATCATCATAATCATCATCATCATAATCATCATCATCATTAGCGTCATCATTAAAATTATCATCAACACCATCACCACCATCATCATCATCATCGTCTTCGTCGTCGTCTTCGTCGTCGTCATCATCATCATCATCATCATCATCATCATCATCGTGAATGTCGTCATGATCATCAATATCATCATCGTAAATATCATCCGCTACCATACTCATCTTCACACAGCAACAGTACCAGAACTACCACCACCATCACCACCACCAGCACCACCACCAGCACCACCACCACCAGCACCACCACTACTACCTACAATACTACTACTACGACTTAATTCGTGTACCATACTGAACTGAAACCTATTGACCAACCAGAAGCGCGCGTACCTCAACCGCCCCCCATACACCTATCGCCTCATCCACTCATTTATACATAAAACCAACACAAAACAGGTAAAAAAACAAATTGTACAGACAATACTAACGCTTACAAAAGAAAAAGACAAACACACACAGACGCGCGCGCACGCACACACGCTCCAATTGACTAGCCATCTTCACAACCACCATCACAGACTCCACGCGCACCAAGAGAAAATAGTATTTGAAGGCGGGAAGAGATGGTGTTGATGTTCACAGATCTCCCCCAGGAAGCTTAAAGGGGCGTCTCGTGGCATTCGGTTGTTGATCGTCTTGTTTTAAAGGTTTTGCTGCAAATTCTTTCTACGAAACAGATCGAGGTTTACAAATTCCCTTGAGCTCTTTCTCTCTCTCTTTCGAGAAGTGTTGGGTTCCGAGGGATCCTTTGGGTGTGCGTGTGTTCATACATACATGCATGCATACATACATACATACATACATACATACATATATACATACATGCATACATACATACATATATACATACATACACACATACATACAGGCATGCACGCGTGCACGTGTGTATAGATTCATACAAACATATATGTTTAGATAGCTATATATATATAAGTATACATACATATATGTACATACATATATATATATATATATATATATATATATATATATATATATATATATATATATA
>NC_068990.1:28616241-28618054 GCF_001194135.2 Octopus bimaculoides | reverse complement strand
TATATATATATATATATATATGTATATATATATATAGATACATATATATATATACACACATACATTTATACTACCAACAATAAAACCAGCACTACGCCCCCATAATCATCATCATCATCATCATCATCATCATCATCATCATCATCATCATCATCATCATCATCGTCGTCGTCGTCATCATCAACGTCATCATCGTTATCAAAAACAAGACCAGCAATAAGTTCATTATAACTGTATTTAGTTCTGTCTCTGCACACTCGAAGGTCTCATTCTATTGGTTGTGATTTCTCCTTCCCATCGTCCGGGGACCGATAAAATTAGCACCATCAATTACTGGAATCGATTCTCTCAGATTTCTCTTCCTTCCAAAAGAAATGGTCTGGTATCAATTTAGAAACAATTCTTTTATAAACAATGCAAAAACGGCTGAATGGCGCAGTCGTTAGAACATCGCAAAAAGAATCATTTTATGTTCATTTCCCTGCGTTTAAACCCTATTGACGTCAAATTTGCTCTTCATCTCATTCTGGGGGTCAATAAAATGTCAACATGTAAATCAGACACGTGACTGTGTGGGCACTTCCGTAGCTGTCTAGAAACATGCGTGACTCTACGCGTGGGCGTAGCTGTCTAGGCGCAGACGTGGCTAGGTAGGCGCAGACGTGGCTAGGTAGGCGCAGCCATGGATGTATAAGTGCAGGCGGGGATATGCAGGCGCCGGTGTAACTGTGTGCTAAGAAGCTTGCTCCCCAATCACATGATTTTGCTTCAGGCCCACTGCGTGACAACTACGGCAAGTGTCTTCTGATATAATCTCGCACCGAACAAATCCTTGTAAGTGGATTTGGTAGACGGAAACTGAAAGAAGCCAGTAGTGTATCTATCTATCTATCTATCTATCTATCTATCTATCTATCTATCTATCTATCTATCTATATACATACACACATATGTGCGTTTCTGTGTGTGTGCACGCGCGCGCGTGTGTGCGTGCGTGCGTGTGTGTGCGAGTCTGCGCGTGTGTTGTACTAATGAGTAGACGTATTCTATCTCTCGCTTCTATCTTTTCTTTTGTCAAAAGAAAAGTATTTCTCCAGCGTTCGCTATTTTCCGCTCGTTCTGGTCTAACGACCATCCATGTTTGTTTTCGTTCGGTTTCTTTGTATGCCGCCACTGTTTGGTTTTCGTTCCCCACTTTGACCTTCCATAAATCCCAAATTTTATTTTGGTACTTATAGGTGCAACTGTCTTCGAAGACTCATATTGTCGTTCAATGCTCAAAATGATTAGTAGATAGACAACTGACAACTGATGAAATGTCGTTCCTTATGTTATTTGTCCTGTGTTCCATTTGTTTATCTCGTTGTTTGCGTATTTCACGTTTACTGTTGGTGACGACCTGTTCCCATATATACATATGTATATGTGTATGTGTGTGTGCCTACACCAGCTCAATTGGATTCGTTCTCAGTCGTAAGACACCCATTGTTATATTTTTGTTGTTTATTATATTCGTAATTGTGTACCATGCTCTCCGTTTTTGTCTTTGTTGTCATACACATTCACTAGCTTTCTTAAAATGGGTCTAATGCTCTTAGCTTAGAATTTTCTTTGGGGGGGGAACCAGATCCAACCGTCTCAAGTGTAACTGCCCGAAACGGTCGTGACTTCTGGTACTTGAGTGAGGAAAGAAGGCCTCGAATGACCTGTATTTTTTTGCCTGTCCTTCTAATTGTTGTTTCTCATGTCTGCCTTTGTGTCGTCCATCAGTCCCAATATTTTAATGCCCTCTATTGCTTTTTTCCATATATAT
>NC_068990.1:28614087-28615641 GCF_001194135.2 Octopus bimaculoides | reverse complement strand
AAAAACGTTTATTTAATTATCATTATAAATCAAGTGAATAATAGAAAAATACAAGAATACTTATTTCTACAAACGTAGAAATAAAAATAAAAATATGAATGAAAAAATTATGAATGAAACATTAAGAATGAAAAAAATTATTAAGAATAAAAGATTAAACTTTATATATACTAAGTTTTAATAAAAAAAAATTTAACGATATTATAAACAATAAAGATTAATTATTAATCAAATATTATTAATCAAAAATAATCGAAAATATATCAACACTATTCAAATCGAAGTCTTATATTATGTTGAAATGATACTCTAACTTCTAAATAATTTAGTGTTAAATAAGTTATCTATTAAAAATAATCTTTAAAAAAACCAAATGAATAATATAAAAAACAACAAAAATGCATATTATTTTCAAATAGTAGAAAATCATTTAACAAAGTAAAAACAGTAATTATCCATATTTTTCACATTATCACCTTCTTTTATTTTTAGTTCCAATTCTTGCTGAGTGTCTTCCCGACACCCAGGGCAAATAAACTCACTGTATACATTGGTAGGCCACTATAAAAAACACATCATGTGGTTCATTTACAAAATCATGTCATAGAAAAGAATGAGAAAAAAACTGACAGAATAACCAAAGAAGAAAACCAAAGAAAAATGAAAAACAGAAAGCAAAGAAAATAAATCAAGTACAAGTTAAGACAATCTTTTGCCCTTCTTACAGGAATGGTAAGCTAGGGATTATCCTCAAATAATTTTCAGTTCCATTTTTAATCAATCGAAGTGCTCCTACAATCACTGGTATTGTAACCATCTTCTTCTTCTTCTTCTTCTTCTTCTTCTTCTTCTTCTTCTTCTTCTTCTTCTTCTTCTTCTTCTTCTTCCAATGATTATTATTATTATTATTATTATTATTATTATTTTTATTATTATTATTATTATTATTGCGGTGGCGAGCTGGCAGAATCGTTAGCACGACGGGAAAAATGTTTAGCAGCGTTTCGTCTGTCGTTAACGTTTTGAGTTCAAATTCCGCCGAGATCGACTTTACCTTTCATCGTTTCTCTGTTGATAAATTAAGTACCAGTGAACCACTCGGGTCGATGGCTGCCCTTGTGGCAAAATTATTATTATTATTATTATTATTATTATTATTATTGTTGTATATGTTCGACAAGCATTGAACTGTTGGTTTACAGAGACGGAAACCATTGCTGTAACAGGAATATTCCTATCTTCAGTGAATTTGCCGCCTCTTCTTTAGCTGTTACAGGATTCCTCTCACTTTAATCCTATTTGACCACACGCACTGGACGTTCGTCTTGCTCTTCTGGATAGTTGCTAAGACTTACCCTTTTCACTCCGAAGTTGACCTCTAAATGCCTAAGATATTATTCTCAATTTTACCGATTCATGTAATTTAAAAACGATGAAAATACATTTTAAGTTGGCGCATTCCATATAAATTCAGTCTTTTCATGATCTTCCTCCCAGTTTGGCTCGATCAATGAGGCTAAATGCATACAGAATCAGGATGGCCAGCTGAATACA
>NC_068990.1:28604087-28609087 GCF_001194135.2 Octopus bimaculoides | reverse complement strand
TATGTGCTAAGCGTAACTATTCCGAAGGTAGAAAGTTAAAGTCAACGTCGATGGAATTTGAACTCAAAACCTAAAGACGGACGAAATACCGCTAAATATTTGGCCAAGCATCCTAACGATTCAGCCAGCTCATTACCTTATGAAGCCTTCATATATTGTGTTGCATTCGACTTAAACTTAAATCTGTAATGAACCGTATGACTCACAAAGTCGGAGCTTTATTCTCAGTTTGTCATGGCGTATAAACGACTGAAATAACAAACCTATTATTTTCAATGAGAAAATCTGTGTTTTCACGTGTTTTCACGTGTCTTCACGGATGAATAATTAAATCCATTAAGCTGGGTAGAACAAGTGACACGAAACGAAACCGACAATAGACTAGATACCAGAAAAAACACACCATATAATTTCCAAGAGTATCAGCTATTTAGCTATATTTCTATATCGAAAAGTCACTTATGATCTGTTGTATCTCAGATCTTACAACCTCAAAACCATCTAAACCAGCCCAGCATCCCATAGCCAAAGCAATGCTTTCGTTCAATCAGACATTTCTTACAACCTCCAGCACCCTTCCCACCACACACGTACATTGATAAAGTTTACGTTGAAAGATTCATGTTTGTGATAACAGTATAAGAAAAATATCATTTATCTTCATTTTTGTTCGTGCTTCTAACTCAGATTATTACCGATTATTGGTCATTTCCTTAAATTTTACAGTAGAACCGTGCAAACCAAGTAGATATGTCGCCCAGTTTTGACAGTGTTAGCAAAGCTAAATTCTATACTACAGTATATACGTGTGTTTGTTTGTACGTACGTCTTTAGATGTGAATGTGTTTATGCTACAATATGTCTGCGAATGCGCTCGCAAGTTAGGTGTGCGCATGTGGGTGTACGTCTTTCATTTTGCTAACATGTTATTTATCAGAACTTGGCAAACTAAAATTTACTAATATCTGTGTCTGTATAAGCGTATACATACATACATACATACATACATACATACATACTCACACACATATATATACATTCTTACATACATACATATATACATACATACACACACAAATACACACACGTATGTATGCATATATATATATATATATATATATATATATATATATATATACATATCTTTATATTTAAAACTGTATGACTGTCACTTTCTCTCCCTACCTTATACTCATACACACACAAATGTATATATATGTATATACATACATATATATATACAAATACATATATGTACATATTGTATTATTACATGTGCATATATGTGTATATAAATGAATATGTATATATTTGTATGATTGCATACATGAGCGAAGATATATGTGTACATAAATGTATACATACACATACAAACATGTATGCATGAATGTATATATGTATGCATATATCTATCTATGTTTGTGTGTGCGTATGTATGTATTTGAGTATAGGTGTACGTGTATCTTGTATCGTGTATCTTTCTTTTTGCTAAGATATTAATATGTAGCAGAAACTTTGTAAACTAAAATTTATAAACATAAAATGAATTAATAATGTAGAATGGCTCTCCTAGAAAATTGTTGCAATATCCATAAGCTAATGCTGGTTTCAGTATCTCAAAGAAAATGATTAGTTGCAGATTATAAATTATCATAAATGTAAGGTTTGCACAACAGAGAACTTACATTATGAATATCCATACATGCATGCGTACGTACATAATTACACACACACACACACACACACACACACCCAAACACACACACACACAAAACACACACACACACACACACACACACACACACACACACACACAAATATATATATATAAACTTACTGTTAATAAAAGTCGGTGTGCGTGGCTTTCCTTTACTCAATTGATGAAAAATGCATCAAATACAAAAAAATCGTAACATAGGACAGACACAGCAGGACACTAACTCTTCATCAGTTCTCGAGCGGTATGCTAATTCACAGTTTCACGCTTTTCACAATAAGACTGAGACCTTCGCACATAGGCGGCACTCGCAAAATGTGCGAAGAATTTGGCCTCGAGCGAACAAAACGATAGAGAGTAGAGGTAGGAAGGCAAACAAAGACAATTTGACACGATTGGCGAAGATGGAATAAATACGGACAACAGAGGAGTTAGATGCTGACGAGTAAGCTAAGCGTCTGGTGGCGAACGACAGAGAGGAGGGGAAATTAGTCACAGGTCACATGTGGGCTGTAGATAGAGGGAAGAGAGGAATGAGGGAGAAAGAGAGTGGCAGAGCGAACGTGGAAGGAAGGTGGAACTCTACAGTTACGAGTGAGAAAACGAGAGAGAGGAAGAGAGGAATTTGGGATGCTAGAAAGGAATTTGGGATCCTGGAAAGTTCCGTGGATGGAGAGGAAGGGGAATAATTACTTCCTGGAAAGTTCAGAGGAAGGAGAGGAATTATTTCCTGCAAAGTTCTGAGGAGGGGGAGAAAGTACCTTCTGGAAATTTCCGAGGTCGGGAGGAATTACTTCCTGGAAAATTCCGAGGAGAGGGAGGAAGGGGAAGAATTCATTTCTGGAAAATCCGAGGAATGGATGAATTACTCCTGGAAAGTTCCAAGGAGGAGGAATTGCTTCATAGAAAGTCCCTAGAAAGGGAAGGAATTACTTCCTGGAAAGTTCCGAGGAGGGGAGGAAGTAGTTCCTCGGAAGTTCCGAGGAAGGGGAGGAGTTATTTCGTGGAAAGTTCCAAGGCGCTCCAGGAAGGGGAGAAATTACTTCCTGGAATGTTCCCTAGCAAGGGAACGAATTACTTCCTGGGAAGTTCCGAGGATGAGCGGAATTGCTTCATGGAAAGTTCCAAGGAAGAGGAGGAATTACTTCCTGGAAAGTTCCAAGGAAGGGGAGGAATTGCTTTCTGGAAATTTCCGAGGATGGGTATGAAGGGGTGGATTCCTTAACCACTACGTAATAAGCTCGATGAAGAGGCTGGAGGGTATATCAGCCGAAATGTCGTGTTAACAACAAACAAAATGAGGACAAATATCCGTCAAATGTAAATAATGTAAATAATTCGTCACCTCTTAAATATAGAACCGAGTTGTTTATGTCTCCAACATCTGTAGTTATACGTGGAAAAGATCTAGAAGATGAAATGAAGCAGACACATCACGACAGCTTTGCGGCCTGGAAATTCGAAAAGTCCAATGCTATTTTTGACTATAAGATACTTAGAATTAAATTGAGACAATTGAGAATTAATTTAAGACAATACAGTGTAATATATAAAAAAAATTTGGCTTCTATTACAATTCTTGTTTTTATTGTGGTTTAGCTTAGGCTTAGTTTTAATCCCGCGGATCTATAATCCAACCTGCTATTTTTCTCTGTAGATATAATACATACCGTTATATATTATCCGTTTGGTTTAGAAAAGTAATTAGATATGTTAAGCATAAACTCATCAGTAGGAATACGACAGGGAAAGGTCTAGTATTTTTAAGTGTTTCAGTGAAACAAAATGGCTGCACATTTTTTTGCATACCAGTGGAGAAAAGTATCTGTTGAAGGATACTGTATAATCAGGGAAATATATATCCAATATAGATGGACGTAAATCAATGAATATTGGTACCGTTTCTCTGAATGTTGAAGCATGATTTCACATAATATCGAATCATTATTTTTAGTTACATACTGGTGGTTACAGAGTACAAAACACATCTTGACCAATCAAAAACCCGACAACAGATAACTTCACTTAGTGCCTTACTTTTCAGTGTCAAAATTTGCATCACACTATCTGCATTTTTTGAATCAATATTTCAAAACGTTTTTTCCCACTGTTTCTTGTAGGTTAGATCGATCATATTGGAGATCCCTCGATGAATTTTAAACCTGGTCCCTCAAACTTAAACTATATTTTATATCTAATCATCTCTGACGCTATCTGATTCGAAACTTCATCGCTAGGTGAAATATCACGACTGAATCACCATTGATTCATATGACGGATCCATTAAGCAACCAATCTTGTGCCCTATAAAAAGTACACTTTTACTGGTAATTGCAAAATCTTGAGGCAGCTACGCCAAGTGCCTCCATTCTTGCCAAATTCAGACGACCCACGGAGACGGTTAAGACAGATGGCAGGTAGACAGCGGGAATCTCCGTTGCCATGAATACAGCACTGGTACTTCTTGTTATGCTGGGAAAGCCACATGTTGCTGTATCATTAAGCTTGCCGTAAGCTCCAAGCAGCGTCTCTTTCGTGCTATGTGATTATTGCTATTATAATTTGCTAAAGAACCAACACTGTTTGACTCTATGTGCAGTAATAAAAACTTCTGTTAAATGTTTGCGGGTGTCGTTCAGTTACTTTATTCCCGTAGCTCAAGAAAACATATTTTCATTCATCAATTCAACCAGTCATCACCTCAGACCAGCCAATGTGATGTAAGAGATTTGCTGATATTTACCCCATTGATACGCATCAATGATGAGTAATATGCACAGTAACAAAACTGAGCAGCATGTCTGAGTATCAAGTCTGGAGATATGTGTAACAATATATTTAACGACAATGAGTAAACGGTATTAAGGAAACACGGAATCTCAATAAAAATCTATAGACATTACATCAGAGATATTTCTGTCCAGGAATCAGAGATAGTTCGATAGTAGTTCGGCAGTTTTATTTAAATAATAAAACGAAAATAATTATAATCAAAAATGATTCTCTTAGCACTAGTCTAGTCGTCTATCTAATGACACAATGAGACGCCAGCATTTAATCTTAATCAAAAATTAACCAGTGAAAGTTGATGCTAAGTGAGTTAACGAAAGCTTTTACTCGCTTAATACTTTTCGTTTAATTATCAGCTTCACAATTTTTCCTTCATTATTTTTTAATATCATTAATTTAATAGAGCTGAGATTGTCGGTAATTAGACGTGATTAAAAATTGCTAATATAGGACAGATAATAAGACAACATATATATATATATATATATATATA
>NC_068990.1:28602310-28604006 GCF_001194135.2 Octopus bimaculoides | reverse complement strand
ATATATGTGTGCGTGCGTATGTATGTGTTTGTGTGTTTGCGTGTGTGCTGTTCTTTCAGTGCGTTTGACAAATGAGACAGGAAAAGAAAGACTGAAAGAGCGAAAGACAGATGACAGATAGACAGAGAGAGAAAACGAGAGAGGCAGAGAGAGAGAGAGAGAGAGAGTGAGAGAAGGGTGAGGAAACATAAAAAATAGGAACACCAATACATTGTGAGAACACATGTAACACTTCAGAACCATCAAATATTGGGGCCTTTGTTATTGCTTTGTCTGTTACATTTTTAGCAATGTTATCGGTTAATTCCACATACACGGTCATATATTAAAATTCTATAGATTTCCTTGAACAAAAGTAGAAAAGAAATACAAGATTCTTTCTGTTCGTACGTTCAGATGACGACGAAAGTATGAGGTGTCATCAGACTTGACGGTGTACCATGGGCATTGAAAAAAAATTGAAATTCCATTGAATAGAAATAAAATAAATATATATTTTAAAATGTTCTTCTAAGCATCTACATATCTTCGCATCTTATTGTACGGCTCTTATTACACTATTTTAATGCTATTGATTTCTTCTAGAAATATTGGTTTCTTTTTCGTCTAGATTCGTAACGAAGATAGATGTTGAATTATTAAAAAAAAAAACGTTTTTTTTTTCAAATCATAGATTTCTTTTGACTTCTTCAATCGTAAATTTGCGCAAGAAAATAAAAAATTATATTCAATTCAATTTCGGCATATTAGGATTACATATTTCATGAACGAGAAATAAGAAAAAGAAAGATAAATAGTTAAAATACCTCGCTGACATAATCGAGAGAAACGAATCCTAAGACTTGGTTCGCGCTACTTTTGCCGTATCAAAAGAACCAATCAGCAGAAAATACGTGCGTGGTAGAATCTCTTGCTGGATATAGCAGTCAAATCTCTCTCCTTCATAATCATGCGGTTTTTTTAAAAAATAAAGAATACGTGTGAGGTAAATACATGGTTTCCCAACTACATAGTTCCGGTTTCAGTCTCACTGTCTTGCATCTCGGACAAGTGTTTCCAACTATAAAGTACCCGGGCACACCACAGATTTGTGAGTGGATTTGATAGACGGGAACTGAAAGAAGCCCATCGTGTGTGATTGATTTTTTTCTAATCCTTCAATCCCGCTGTCCCTACCCATCTCTCCCCCTTCCAAGTGACCGGTATCCGGCCAGACATGATCTTCATTTCTTGGCCTGACTGCTGATCGCCAACATTCTTGTGTCCATCTCCTCTGTTCCTGCCATTCGGTTTTCATTTCATACACACCAGCCGTCGTATCGTTCTCAGTCGAAAGACACGTGTTGTCATTTCTTGTTGTTTATATTCGTAATTGTGTACCATGTTCTCCGTTTTTGTTGTTGTTGTTTATTTGCCTTTTTTGCCTGTCCTTCTAATTGTTGTTTCTCTTGCCCGCCCTTGTATCGTCTATCTGTCCGAACGTTTTAATGCCCTCTATTGCGTTTTTGTTCCATTTATATATATATATATATATATATACTCCTGAAGAAGTGCCAAATGTCTAAATCCAATGGACCAGTCACTGGATACGTTTGGCACAGAAATGTTAACATAGAGTGGTGAATAAATCGATATATCGAATTTGAAGTCTCTGTCTCTTTTGAATATGAAAATTTAAAAGTTAAAAACCTTATAA
>NC_068990.1:28600139-28602286 GCF_001194135.2 Octopus bimaculoides | reverse complement strand
TATATATATATATATATATGAGTTGTTTGTCTTTGGTCTTTGTGTTTGTCCCCCACCACATTTTGCCAACCAGTGTTTGTGTGTTTACATCCCCTTAACTTAGCGATTCGGTCAAACAGACCTATAGACTAAGTACCAGGCTTAATAAAAAAAAAAGATAAAAATCCCACTGGGGTCGATTCATTCTTCGTTCTATTAAACGTCCTCAATGCGGTACCCCAGCACAGCCGCAGTTAAATGCCTGAAACAAGTAAACGGTTAACGACAGAAGATATATATTGAAAGAAAATAATCTTAAGATGATCAGATTATCAGCATCAGTGTTTTGACTTCTGAGGTGACGTATATGATCATAGTTAAAATGGAGGCACGTAATAGCAGACTCAGGAGCTAGTGGAACTCTTTCATTCCGTACCACCTTCTCCTTACTCTCCCTTATCATTTTAGATTCTCTACTTGATTCTGTACTTGAGGAACTGTATTTACCATTAATTGCTGGTAGGGACACGATATTTCGATTTGCAACAGTATTCTCTCAAGTATATTGCGGGTTTATAAGCGAACACTGTGTTCTTCTCTGCTTTAGCAGTTGCGTCCTTTTCTATCCAAATGTGTTAGATTGTTAAATTTAGTGACTGAGTATACGTAATGTCTTCGTGTATAGTTAATGGGTTGGATATGGCGCTGGAGAAGAAGCAATAACTCCTGCAACATAAGTATAGACCCATTCCCTACCTTCTTATCTTCGATCGCATTGTTTACATGGACGTATTCGTATACGAAACATAACTTTCAGTGAAGGCTCTATATTCTCATAGCAAAATCTGAAGAGATTCACTGAAAAACAACTATGTATAAAATAATAGAAAGAAAATGGATGTTCAAAATGGATGAAACATTTCAATTAGAAGTACACAGGATCAGAATTGTTCGATGATAATCATTACACAGTTTTTCCTCAATGACATATTAAATACGACATAATGTTTGAGGCAAAAACGAAACAGGAAAAAGTACAATAGATAAAATTGTGCAATACAATAAATAAAACTTTAAAAAAAAAGATTAAAACCAGGACGGTCAGATCGGGAACAAATCACGTGCCTAAAACAAGAAAAAAAAAAGAATAAGCGACGTTCTGATGTGAGATAAGATATAAGAGAAAAGAAGAGAGAAAGAAAGGCGAACTCTTAATAGATGAGACGAGAAAAGCACAAAAACAAACTTCATGGAGGACGCTCAGATGTAACTTTCTAGTAAACTTTGTGGCAACAATGCTTATGCTGTTTAATCTATTGATTTCTTAAATAGATCGATAATATAGTTTTATAAAATTTATGATTTAGTCAAATGACATCAACTGGAGAGTGACATTGCATTGCAGATTCAGCGTTTAGTGATATTAACTCTTCTCTTACAACACAACTCATATGTATAAAACATATCAAGCCTTAGGAACAGAATGCGATATTCGTACCGGTGTAAGGCGGTGCGGGGTTCGATATCAAGCAGCTTACTCGCTCCATCGATCCTGATGATCGTGTGTCGAACTTTGATGTGGCCAACTGATTTCGTGTCTTCCAAGAATATAATCAAAAGATGCTGCAGTCGATAAAGCATATTCGTAGGCTGAAAGGGTTAAAATGAGAGTCATTTGTCAGTTTAATCTCATTTGAGAGTATTAGACAAGATTTGTGTCTTACCCTTTATTTCTTTCTGGTTTATTCATTTTTACTTGGTTTTTCTTCTTAGAACGAGCTGAACAAATCCAGCGACTCGTCCAGTACAAAGGTTGAACAGAAAAACATATACGCGCAGATGTGGCTGTGTGGTTAGAAGCTTGCTCCCTAACCACATGGTTTGGAGTTTGGCCCCACTGCATTGCACCCTGGACGAGTGCCTTCCACTATAGCCTCGGGCCGACTGAAGCCTTGTCAGTGGATTTGGTAAACGTCATAGGCGCAGGAGTGGCTGTGTGGTAAAGTAGCTTGCTTACCAACGACATGGTTCCAGGTTCAGTCCCACTGCGTGGTACCGTGGCCAAGTGTCTTCTACTATAGCCTCGGGCCGACTGAAGCCTTGTCAGTGGATTTGGTAAACGTCATAGGCGCAGGAGTGGCTGTGTGGTAAAGTAGCTTGCTTACCAA
>NC_068990.1:28594509-28598506 GCF_001194135.2 Octopus bimaculoides | reverse complement strand
CACACACACACACACACACACACACACACACGCACACACACACGCACACACACACACACACATGATTATTGGAGATTGTCTAGTTTCTTGTTAGTGTGGAAAATATATATTTGGTTTCTTTGTAATATTTTTCAGCATTTTCTTGTTAACATTTGTTTCTTTTTCTCTTCCGTGGCATTGATCATCATCATCATCATCATCATCGTCACCATTATAATCATCATCGTCATCGTCATCATCATTATAATCATCATCACCACCATCATAATCATATGCATCATCATCATCATCATCATCAACTAGATAAAAATACTTGGGTGTGTGCATCGACTGTGCAACTAACAAACAATGGCCTGCATATTTACAAACACTGAGAACTCTCTTTACCAAAATAATCTCGTCGCTTTCTTGACGATCGGATTGAACTCTCTCAAGGAGAACTTAAACAACATCCAAAGTAAGACATACATACACTCACACACATCCATATACAAGTATTAATATCTATACACAGCTGACAGAATCGTTAGCATGCCGAGCGAAATGCTTAACGGTTTTTCGTCTGCCGTTACGTTCTGAATTCAAATTCCGCCGAGGTCGAATTTGCCTTTCATCCTTTCGAGGTCGATTAAATAAGTAACAGTTATGACCTGAGGTCTATGTAATCGACTTAATCCCTTTGTCTGTCTTTGTTTGTCCCCTCTATGTTTAGCCCCCTGTGGGCAATAAAGAAATAAATAAGTATACACATATACACTTGTGTGTGTATCTATATATATGTATGTGTGTTTGTATGTATATTTTCATTGTTGAAAGCGGTTTTTTTGATGCGAACACATTCAGAATGCTTACTGAATAAATGATTTAATATTTATTACGTATCATTTATTAATAATTATATTTCGTGTCTTTATGATCGCTTCATGCTTTAGATATCTTCCTTGACATTAACTTGGGAAAAAACCAACAACAAGACCACGTTACTCTCATTACATAGCAACTTACTTAAAAACAAAAAACAAAAAAAAAGAACCTCCAAGTGTGATCCAAACTTTGGAATATATTTGTTTTCATACCAAAGTAATACGTAGATGAATCGTTCGGTTTTGAGTCATGTATACGCTCCACAATATCATATTGTTTGTTTAATAACCTCGTGATGTTGTGTTTTTCGGATGTAAGAAGAATATTATTGGTAGATCAGATTAATTTGTATAAAAAAGCGCGAATTTCTGCCAAGTATCAACAAACTAATTCCATTTGTATGCGACGCCTTAGATGTAATAATCTACACCAAAATTTTGTCAGTATTTGAGTACATTATAAACAAGATTTAGCTCTCTCATATTTCAAATTTTAAGAACGAGAAATAAACATCAATTTATATTCTCGGAAAAAGCAAATACTTTTGTGAAGTAAAGTGTAACTAATATAACTAACTTCTAACAAAGTCTATATAAGCCAAGTATGTAAAAGGTCTAGCTCAGAAGATTAGAAAAGTTTAAATAACGAAGCAAAAGCATAGCTCAGAAACTTATATTGGATAAGAGATAAGAATGTTTATCTAAACACAAAGCTTATATCACAACCGAAAACCAGAACGGAATTTAGCCAGTAATTCTAAATGTTGATTTATCTACCCTGAAAAACGCAGATCGGATTAATTAGGAAAATATCTGAAAGAATACTTATCGTTAATGGTAATAGCAGCGAGGCAAACAGCTACAGAATTCCGTCTATAGTATATCATTATTACTATTATATGTTTGACTTTTGTTATGCATTTGTACAAGTTGGATCCAAGTCTCACCCAGATACCTCAAGAGACAACAAGTTAGAAGTTCATGTAGGTGTTATGCCTAGGGTACCATATATTTGGATTTGTACAGTTTTGTTCAAGTGAATGTTTAAGAAACCATAAGAAAATTATGTTTTTGCTTTAAAATTTGAGATCACATAGACAGTATTTCATTATTATTATTATTATTATTATTATTATTATTATTATTATTATTATTATTATCATTATTATTATTATTATTATTATTATTATTATTATTATTATTATTATTATGATCATTACTATTACTCTTATTATTATTATTATCATTATCATTATTATTATTATTATTATTATTATTATTATTATTATTATTATTGTTATTATTATTATTAATATTATTATTATTATTATTATTGTTATTATTATTATTAATATTATTATTATTATTATTATTATTATTATTATTATTAGTAGTAGTAGTAGTAGTAGGAGCTAGTTTCAATACTCGAACAGTATAATGTCTAGAAATGTATCCAGTTCTGCATTGTCGACTTCTATCATTGTATATGAAAACCTTCACTCAGCAGTGCTCTAGAATTAGGTAATGCATAGATTGCCGCGATAAAGATATTGTTATATATGGAAGACAAACAGCTGTTAAATATGCTAAGCGGGAAAAGATGCAACATCCCCTGCCCCGATTCATACAGCGCACGAATATGGGATCCCATTGGGCTGAATTCATTAGATCTACATTAAACTAAGAGATTAAGTGTGCATCTTCCCTTCCACTTCTCACTAAGAGAAAAAGATAGTGAAATATTCTATATTCTCAGCTACCTTCCCTGTAAAAGATAAAACTAATTTAGCAAACACTCTCGTAACCTAAGAAAATAAACAATTCCCAATTAATCATACAGGAATTATTCAAAAGAATTTGTACAAAATTTATTTACTTTCATTCCAAAAATATTAGAAGCCTATATACTTTCATACTAAAAGCATATGTACGATTATTAATGGAATAAACGTAGCAAAATATTGCTGTGGAAATACATTCTACAGACATATTATGTGGAATCGGTCAGGTATAAGACAGACGCCAACAGCAAGGCATAAACATTATGTCACTACGATGTTATTGCATAGCTTTTTCGACAATGTAAAGAATTCGCACGTGCAGAAATTAGTTGTTTAATACTCAATATTGAAAGTTAGGGTCATTGCATTACAGATAAGGGAAAACTTTTTGATGTACATAAATCATACAGAAATAGTACAAATAAATTTTAAATTACACTTATAAAAGTCAATGGATCTAAAGAATATCAAAATGTTAGATCAGAGATCGCCAATAAATGCCTTCACTTCGAAGTACATCTGTTGAAAAAGTGACTATAATGTCCTATAATCACCTGACTTAATGAATTCATATATGTCGTTTTACCAAGAAATTCATCTCACAAATTAAACATTCTTCAGCAGGTCCGCTATAAATTGAAACTTTTTTTATATTTAAAGGAGTGAGTTGTGTATGCAACGAGCAATAATGTCTATTTTGCCCATATGTACAAACATACGATCAATAAAGCAATATATACATCTTTTAGCGTGTTTATGATTTTATATACACACACACACACGTATTTCCATATTGCTAATCGCATCTATTTGTTTCTTAACTTCAGTGATCTGAACAGAGAGAGTTCACATTTAATTAATTGTGCACAAAACGCATTTCATTACGTCATGGTTCATTGCATTCGTATTCATTCCTATTCTATTTTCTCAATTTAATTATTATTAACACACCAATTTTAAGAAATTGTGCTGAATGAAACTTTGCCACAGCCAAGAGTTTTAATAGCATTTTGCTCTGTAGCTAGAACTATTTTGTCATTGATGAAAACTGCGTTCGTTTACCTTAGATAATAACTGTTTTCATTGCTAACGATATAACTAAGAAGAATGGAATCTATCACTGCACATTCCTGTATTTATGTAGTCCCTGGTCATCCCAGATGAAAGGAATCTTTAACATCGAATGTTCCTTTCAGGAGGAGTATTTCAAGTGTGTGCGTGTGTGTGTATATATATATATATATATATATATATATATATATGCCTGTGTAAGCACATGCATGTGAAACAAGGTGGGAAAAATAGTACTCAAATACCGGAGGTAGAGTAAAATGCTTTATTGATAAATTTTCA
>NC_068990.1:28591392-28593562 GCF_001194135.2 Octopus bimaculoides | reverse complement strand
TATATATATATATATATATATATATATATATATACATACATACACACACACACACATACATGCTTGCATACATTCATACATACATACATACATACATACATACATACATACATACATAGCAAATATCTGATAAATAAAAATGATAGAGATGCAGGAAAAGCAATAAAATATGACATCCGATGCAGACTTTGTGGATTTAATGCCGAAGATATCAGTCACATGTTAAGCAACTCTCCAAAATTATCATCACGGCATTATCTACTGGTGAGACATGATGTTGTAGATAGGATACTCTATGAAATCCATCGGAAGGATAATCCCGAGGACAAAGGAATAGGAACCCACTGTAAGGTAGAAGCTATAGCCACTCTTAATAAATTGGAGTACTGGTGAAATGTTCTAGTGAAAAGTTCAATACAGTGTAAGCACAACAGACTTGAATATAATGCTTTGGGATATAGAAAAGTAGCTGTGTACAATTGTGGAAATTAGCTGCCCAACTGATGTTACCATCTGAATATCAGGGAAACAGAGAACACCTATGCTCAATTATTGAGAAATCTGCTGTTACTCTATCCAGATTACAAGTTCAGGTTTATATCTGTAATTATTGGGGCCCTGTTATATGTAACACGCTGCCTAAATACCAGTCTTGAGAAATTAGCCTTCTCAAAACCAGAAAAGTGAAAGCTAATTCGAAGACTACAGATTCGATCCATCACTGGAACTGTAAAAATCTGTAAAACTTTCCAACTATATTCATGAGATGAAATACATAAGGCAAAGCATACAAATCTTCACATATACATCCATACACACATACATACAAACAGAAATACTCTATTGTTGATTTCGAAATTCCATTGAAGGAGCCTTAAATCTAAGTGTTATAAATATAAAAAAATGAAACTACAACGCACTAGAGGACAATAAAATATCCGGACAGATAGACAACAAATAGAGTGACCGGAAAGAACGTCCCTCTATCAATTGTTTTTCCTGTCTGTCTTTCTGTTGTTTTATCTGTCCACCTTGTGTCGTCTATCTGTCCGGATGTTTTATTATCGTCTATTTTTGTTCCATCTTTTATAGTTATATATACATATAGCGGCGTACGTACGCCTTTGCCAACCTATATATATATATATATATATATATATAATTATGTGTGTGTGTTTGAGAGAGAATCATAATTTGACGATGTTTAATAGTAAGCATAGAGAGGCTTCTCTACAGACCCACTGCCTAACATCTACAAAGGAACCGCTGAAGAGCGAATGTTATGTTTCTACTTTCTTAAGCGTTGGAAACAGAGGTAGGAAGCAATTGCCTTGATTGTCAGCCATTTTTACAGGACGGTCACAGATAGAAAGTTCTTGGTCTACTATTTTGTTTCATAATGCCTGGTTGTGGAAATAAAAGAAAGAACACCCTAATACAACAAATCTATGTTATTACACGGTGTTTTGTAAATAACACAGGTGGTTCTCAACTTCTTTGTTTACTATTCCATATTTGGTGGACCCCCTTCCCCATATCCATTCGATGGTCATAAACTAATTTTATAGATTCCTATTTTGCTTTTAAAACATTAACTATGTAGAACGGTCGAGAAAGTTACTAGCTGTTTCTTGTAATAATTACGTCTAAAACTAATTTTTTTCCATGGACACTTAATATATTTCGCTGAGTCCCCAATTTACTGTTTTACTTACACGGACTCCAAAATTCTTATGTGGACACTCCAGGGTCATATGAACGTTGGTTGAAAACCACTGTTATTTAATAACATCTCGCTACGTACAGACATGTTATTTAAATAACACAGCTATATGTCTCTATTCTCCCTATCTAATATACAAAATTCATACCAGTCACCTCATCTTCTCTCTAAATTTAATTCAGAAGAATTCAATGAAGATAACTGCTACTATATTATGTCAGGCTTACGTAAAAAATCAATCAAAAATTACAGCTTACTTGCATAAAATTCCTAGCAAATAAAAATAATTTTTTTTTTCGGTTTAGAAAGAATTTCGGCACCAAATGTATTTCTTTCTTTCTCCACTTTATATGTGATGTGCAAATTATCTGGGTAATATTAAATATATTTTTCACTCATATTTCGTTCCATAATACATACAAAACATACATATACATATACATATAT
>NC_068990.1:28590022-28591382 GCF_001194135.2 Octopus bimaculoides | reverse complement strand
TATATATATATATATATATATATGAGTATATATCTATATCAAATTATCTACCTATCTATTTTCCTCTCTGTATATATATACACAAACACATACACGCGAGCGCACAATATTAAGGTTTATTGATTTTTAAAAAGTTACATTCTGCTTTACTCCCATCCAATACAAGGCTTCTGTTAAATTTAGTTAGTAAAATTTTACCTTATATAATGTTGCTATGTATCTTACCAAACACGCGTTGTTGTCTTTTTTTCTTTTTAAAAAAATTTCCGCTCTGATATTATTACCATGAATACATTTAAAATTATTAATAGTCATAATGATAATAAGTTTTTTCAGACGTCCTCGTAAGTAAATAACAATTTATCTATTCTGATCAAAGGAAATATTAATGTGTTATATATATGTGTGTATGTTTGTATGTATATGTATGTAAATACATATATGAATATATACATACATGCTTATATATACATATATATATATTTATATGTATGTATAATAACGAATTCGAATATTGACAAATATTAGCACTAGGCCAGCAATTTCGAAGGAGGAGTGAAGTAAATTACATCAACCCCCGTGCTAATCTCGGTACTTTTTTTTACCGTGCCCGAAAAGATGAAAAGCAAAATTGATCCCGGTAGATTTTTAATTCAAATCGTAAATTGAGAAGACGTGCCGCTAAACATTTTGCCCGATGCCACAACAATTGTGCTGCGGTGAGATCGAGCCTCGAACCATCTGGTTGAGAAACAGACTTCTTATGACATAGCCACGTCGGTGTAAGACGCATGTTTTGCAGTCTAATAGAGATTTAAAATATCTCTGTACATTTGGCGATATATTATAACACGAAGTGATTAAATGGGTCTTTGTGGATTTAGTCAATGAAAACTCTCATCTCTATTCAGCAAGAAGTGCTTGTTTAGACAAGTATTTAGTAATAAACTTGGGTTTCCCGCGATCACATGAACGTTTTAGATTATCTCAAGGAAGGGGAGCTGTTACACCAGTTTGCGATATGTATGCAACTTAAAACTACATGTACATTCTGTCCAAAGTTTTCGTGGGATTCTTCGATTACTCACATCATGCAAACACAAGGTGTCATGCTGCGTAATCAAAGCAGTGGTTTCCTGCAGTGGAAGCAAGCAGCTGAAATAATTGCCGAAGCCATATCTATCTATCTGTCTGTCTATCTATCTATCTATCTATCTATCTATCTATCTATCTATCTATCTGTCTGTCTGTCTGTCTGTCTGTCTGTCTGTCTGTCTGTCTGTCTGCCTGTCTGTCTGTGTATCAATATAGTAAGTATATCTGCACTGGTACGTATGTATATATATATATATATATATAT
>NC_068990.1:28585648-28587641 GCF_001194135.2 Octopus bimaculoides | reverse complement strand
GATGTAATTTGGCGTCATTGTCCTTGCGGATGTTGCAATTCATTATTTTGGGATGAGAGGTGAGATAAATGGATAAATTTAAAAGGAACTGCAAAAAAACTGATGGAATAAATGTTTCTTTTCAGAAAGGAAGTTAGTCCATCGCAAAAAAAAAAAAAATTATATTCTGTATTCTTGCTTATAATTGCAGGTTAATAAATGTCAGCCTTTGGATTAATATGCACTGAAGTTGATTTAATCGAAATCATCTAAATGCACATGACTGCTACATCAAAGGACACTAGGAGGACACCTATCCAACAGAAACACGTGTCGGATTTGAATTTTATGAGAAAGATTCTATAATAGGCAAGTTTGAAGATGTATTATTCTTCTTTATGACATCTTGATTATATACTGTGTATGGTGTATGAAAACCAATGAAGTGATCTCAGGTTTTATCTATCAAGTGAAGAAAGTTAAATTGTTTATCGTAAACGATTCTGAATGTAACCTATCATTCGATGTGGTTAGCCAGATCTGGATTATATCAGGTACCTGACGTATTCTCAATCTTGTTCCTTTACGTTACATACACACGCACACAAACACACACACACACACACACACACACACACACACACACACACACACACACACACACACACACACACACACACACACACACACACACACACACACATATTAATAGAGCGAGACAGCTAATAGAATGATAGATAGATAGATCAATATATAGATTAGATAGATGGAAAATTTCTGATATATATAAATAGAAAGACATAGCGGTGGGGGATTTCTTGGACGGAGAGGATGCGAGATAAATACAAAAGGTTATTTTACATAAGGTATTGAAAGATTGCTAGTATTTCTGGTGAGAGAAGTGAATGGTGCATTGCACAGAAGTAAAATAAATATAGAGTCGAGATACAGAGAAGATGATGGAGCGTGATATAAATGATATGTAAAAAAAAATGATAATTTGAGAGATCGTAAAGGATGATTGATGGAAGAGAAAAACATCAGGTTGTGTAGATGGAAGAAGAGATAAAATTTTACAAAATGTGGAATCTTTATAGATTAACGTAGTATACGAGAGTGCAAACAATTGGAAGATGGACACACACACTTACACACACACTCACACACACACACACACACACACACACACACACACCACACACACATACACGCACACACACCACACACACATATATATGTATATATGTATATATATACGATATATAAATGTATGATATACATATATTTATATATTTATATATGTGTGTGTATATATATGTATATGTGAGTAGATGTGCGTGCACACACACACACACATATATGCATATATATATATATATATATCAGGGAGAGACTCTAAATGCAACGGGTAAAGGTAGGTTCAGTGAGACTAAGTGAAAAAAAATGGAAATTTGATGTAGGATTGAGAGAAATACGAAGCAGAAGTAATAAATGAGGGAAACCAACATTTATACGTATCTTCCATTCTTCAGGTAAATTTTGTTTGTATTTATTTGATTATAACCTGTGTGTTGGTGTTCTGTTTTTGTAGAGCCAAAGTTCAGTCTTAATCCAGTGGAAACTTTGATAAAGAAGAGAGCGTCCCAGCTGCGTTGCATTGAGTGGAGCTAGGCTAAATTAGCTCGTGTCGTCAAATGTTTTTAGGACATAAGCGTGGGATAACGAAGAATTAATCTTTATATCTATCTATCTATCTATCTATCTATCTATCTATCTGTCTGTCTGTCCGTCTGTCTGTCTGTCCGTCTGTCTGTCTGTCTGCCTGTCTGTCTGTCTGTCTGTCTGTCTGTTTGTCTATATCTCTCTACACATGCGTATACTTTATAAATAGAACGATATGACTTCCCCGTATATTGACTATATGATACATTTTACGTGAAGGTTTATAATTCTATTTGCAAACTTTCAGTCGTCACCATTTCTTAATTCACGCAGAATTTGCACACATGGATAC
>NC_068990.1:28584589-28585490 GCF_001194135.2 Octopus bimaculoides | reverse complement strand
TATATATATATATGTATATATATATATCATAAATGCGAAAACTGATATCACTGTGCCTGTGTGTCACACTTCGACTCCTCACTCACTATTCACTGACACTCCTACTATTGCTCATGCTGGGGTGAGAGTAATAGTAGGCATAGAGACGGTGAGGGTGGTGGCGAAGACAGAAAGAGAGAGAGAGAGAGAAAGAGAGAGAGATAGATAGAGAGAGAGAGATAAAAAAAGAAAAAGAGAGATAAAGAGACAAAGAAATTTAGGGAGAGTTTATGACGTTTTTTTATTAAAAGTAGTAGTGTTGATGGTGACAGTGGGAGTAATAATAAAAGAGATAGAAAGAGTGGGTATGTCAGAGAAAGAGGGACTGAACACTGAACTAACATACTAAACACAATTCTTTTACACACATATTTAGCCTATTGTGATAGTGATGGGGTGGTAGTAATAGTATGAGCTGTAGTTATGACAGAGGCGGAGGCGTCGGTTATGATGGTGGTGGTGGTAGCTAAAGCAGTCAGGGATGACGGTGAGAGTAAGTAATGTGAAAGACAGTGGTGATGGTGGTGGAGCGGAAGGTAGCGAAGTCAAAGATATTGATGGTAGTGGCGTCAGAAGTCTGAATGGTATGTGTATGGCAGCTGTGGTGGCGATGGTGGTGGTACTAATGTTTATCATGTAGCTTTTCAATAAGTTCCAAGTCTAGAAATTATATCATTATTTTGCTGAAAAATGTTTATTGCTTGAAAAATATTGTTCAAGTTTAATAGAATATAATATGTAGTCAATGCATGAAGTGTCATTGTTGGGTCCAAGGCCTAATGAAGAGCCCTCCATAGGAGCCAGCTTAAAACCACCCGACCGGTAGGCTTTGAATATATATATATATATATATATATATATA
>NC_068990.1:28579370-28584236 GCF_001194135.2 Octopus bimaculoides | reverse complement strand
TATATATATATATATATATATATATATATATATATATATATGAGTAAAAATAATTGATGTAGTTGTGTATGCAGGAATCATTGATCGCCGGACGGAGTGACAATGAATGTCATGACAAATTGCAACAACGTGCTCGAAAGAAGACAGAAAGTGGGAATAAAAAGAAGAATCCATAAAAGTGTGAGAAAAACAACAGGAATGATTCAGTACCTTTGAAAAAATATTTATGGAGAAAAATTCATTATGGAAACAAAACCACAACAACACCAAAATAATACGAGGAAATCGAAAACAAACATAGACACCAACTCCAGAGAAACCGGACTAAGCTATCGAACCTCTGGTTACTCTAGTACATATGCGGAAATGACTTCCATCTCCAGTCTGGTGCAGACTATAAACACATATTTTGCAATGCATAACACTGCAATAAGCCAACACATGAAATGTAGAAGACACCCATCAACCTATCAACCTGTGTATCAAACGCCCTAGATGGACAATTGCAGAGGTAAAAAGACATGAAAGACAAATAACACATAGGCAACCATCAACCCGTTATACCTTAAATGGATGAATATATGAGAATAAAGAAACCATAATATTAATTATCTCTATGGTAACTCAAGAAACCCACAATTTACGACGAATAATCCCATGTATCCTGAATGGACCAAAAAACATGGAAGATGGGACGGAAAAAGAGCCGATAGGCAACGAAATCCCTACAAAAAACATGAACCATCTCCCCGCCTACATGGGAACCAGAACCCCGGAACTTAGAAAATGGTGATACGATAACACAATTCCTTTTTTAGGGAGAAAATACCACAATCACGCGCCAGACCCAGGACAACACAACATTTTAATGAACACAGAAACCTCAACAAGGATGAGATAACCTCCTATTAAAAGGTTTCAATTTTACTCGACACCCACCCCTAATCGCATTGAACTGAAATCTGATATTGAACATTTCAACCGCCACATCCGTCTTACAGAATTGTTCGGCAATAAAGATTTAAATGATGAATCAATAGTCAGAAATAAATCCCACTTCACTCCTTACAAAGGGAAAGGACAAATATTTAGACGCGTATATAGACGCAATTTCTAAATTTCCTCTAAATACCTATAGATGCAAGCAAAACCTTCGTGAAGAAGAAAAGAAACCTTACTAACACTGAAGAATGATAACTCAATCGTCGTAAGAAAAGCCGATAAGGACTGGGCGATAGTAATCATGGACAAGAACTACTATAAAGACAAAATATTGGAAATTTTAACAGTCCAAACCTACTACAAGGAAGAACCAAGACACCCAGAAAAAACAATAATGAATAAAATCAGAACACTACTCAATGAATATCAAAATTCCTTTACAGACAAGGAGAAATGGCAAACTTCTGGAAAATTTTACAGATTTTTACAGTTCCACTGATGGCTTGAATCTGTACTCTTCAAATTAGCTTTCTCCTTTCTGATTTTGAGAAGCTCAATTTCACAAGATTGGTATTTAGGTAGTGTGTTGCATATCCCAGCGCTACAATTATTTACAGGTATAAACCTGAACTTGTTATATGGATAAAGTAACTGCAGATTTCTCAATAGTTCAGCGTAGATATTGTCTTTTTCACTAATCTTCAGCTTTATGTTAATATCTGCTGGTCAGCTAATTTCCACAGCTGTACACAGTTTCTCTTCTTTATCTCAAAACTTTATATCATTATGTATGTATGTATGTATGTATGTATTTTAATAGCGTCCTTGGTTACATTTTTCAGGAGATGATCGTATGAATATTTTATCGATAAGTATGTGGCTTGATGAAAGCCAATGATGAAGCTACACTGTTAATTGACTTATGCCACGGAATCGCCCTGAAATAAAGGACATTACGCCTTGAAAGCAAAGAAAGAATTTGGACAATATTGATCCCGATGTACAAATTAACCCACGATTAACCCACATGACACGTGTTTGATCGTACATCTAGCTAATCAGGATTGATATAAACGCACACCAACAGCTGTGCCATGACACTGAACTTGCGAATAATGACGATTAACGAATTTAAGCATATACATCAATGTTCTTGCGCATTTATTACCAACCATTTTCCTTTCTTCCCTTAACCTTTAACTAGACGCTTGAGGGCGAGTGGATTTGGGGATACTGACATGATGCAAACAGCTTCTTATGTATTCATAGGTGATAAAACGCCAACGTTATTATTTTTAACAAAGTGGGGTGCGGGAGCTTCGCACATGATCTTAAAATACATAAATTTCGCAACGCTTATCAATTTATGTCGATCAAACCACTGAAATATATTACGGAAATGTATATCGATTAATTCACCTTCGGACGAAGAGCCTTCCTGCGTTGGTATCTTTTCGTTCCAATCGTTTAATTTTCTTTATCTTTAGAAATTGTTGGTGTATATATATATATATATATATATATATATATATATATATATGAGTAAGAAAGGTGTACAGGTGTACAAAGATGCACACCTGTACATCTTTGATACTTATTTTTATTCTGTTCATCTAACTTGGAATCTACACTTCGGAAATACTACAGTAAGTACCGTTATAAAACATACGTGTCTGAATTACTGCTAGAATATATTTATTTATATTTATATAAGGGCATTACTATAGAAGAATGCCTCACGCTAAAACTACCATAATAAACACATTTTTACCGTACGCGAGGAAATGCAACTCTCAAAAACTGGCTTCTCAAAAACAGACTTGACTATAATATAGTTTCTCCAAACATTGTGGGCATGAAACTGAAAGTGTATCTTGCAGAATCCTTATCAACGGTTCAAAGTTCTATAGCAATGCCCTTATATAAATAAATATATATATATATATATATTGGTCTGCGTCTAAAGATATGGAGACTGACATCAAAAAGAATGGCGATAATTGTAGTAAACATATAGGTGTCATTGTACGAGTGAATCGGTTGATTTCTTCCTGCATGCGAGTATGTATGTGTATGTGTGTGCTTGCTTATATGCGTATGCGTAGATATGCGCGCGCGCGCGTGGTGAAGGCGCAGACTTTAGGGTATTCTTACGGTCGTAAGGCTGCAAGATCGCCTCCCCGTGGCGCGTTGTGTTTTCTTGAGCAAGACACTTTATTTCACGTTAACCCAGTTGCCTCAGTTGGCAAAAATTAGTTGTCCCTGCCATTTAAAGGGCCAACCTTGTCATAATGTGTCATGCTGAATGTTCCCCACAGCTGCATTCACAGAACGCGTGTTTGTGAATTGCTCAGTCACGTACACGGTCACTTCACGTGCAGTTTGTTCCGTTGAATGGATGACCGTGAATACTTGTCGTCGTAACCGACGAAGTGATGGCTTGTGTCTGTGTCTGTATGTGTGTGTGCGTATGCGCATGTGTGTGTATGTATGTATATGCGTGTATGTGTGTGTGTTTGAGCGTATGTGTGTGTGTTTGAGCGTATGTGTGTGTATGTGTTCGTCTGATTTTGAAATTTCTATAAAGTTACTTAAATAAACAAAGACTGAATAAGACAAAATGCTACTGGGTCCGTGTGCAAAGATTTCCATTCAGATTCTAAGTTTATCACCTCATAATCCTTTGGTGTACGCTCTGCACAAGGTTTCTCTGTGAAATGTTATATGTGGAATGTGCTAGGCCAAAACATTTAACAGGTTTGTCAAACAAAATACCATGTAAGTAGTTGAATGTCTAAAATACATGTAATTTCGCTGAATGTAGCGCCAAGATGTGGCGGCAATACAGTCTCTTCAATTAAATAGAATATTTTAAAATAAGAATGATTCCCCCCACCCTCAAAATGATTATACCGTATCAACTTTTAAGCAAACCCTTATAATCAAACATTCAGCGACATGGAACGACGTCCATAGTTACATACATACACACATACATACATACATACATACATACATACAGACATACATAGACACAGGCACCTGTATATTCACAAAAACAGCAATCCATATATTTTTACTCATGAATACATGACGCTTTATGAAGCCATGTGCAATGAAATAGAATCTGATATTAAGGTAAAAAAAATGGTTGAATCTACAAATGGAGTTAGCAGTATTACGATATATATATATATATATATATATATATATATATATATATATATATATATATATATATATATATATATATATATATATATATATATATATTTATATATATATACATATATATATACATTATACATATATATATATATTTATATAACGTATTTCTAGTAGACTCCATAATTAACTACGCCAAAAGTAAAATTAAAGTGTGTAGATATGATCTACTTTTGAAGGCGAGTGTATAGAAGGAGTTGTGTGGGAGTATTTGATGCTGGAACATGAAAGATTCATATTAACTACTCATAGATAAAGCCGCACATAATGTAGTGATTATCTCTGAAAGAAAATTATGTAGAGGTTATCTTCAAAGAAAGTTGGAGTATTTAATGTATTATGAACCAAAAAAAAAGAGTAAATACCGTACTAATAAATAAATAAACATCAACATAAATAAAATATATTCGGTGTGTAGAATAATGCAGGGAGACGTATGGTACGATTAAACATTTTAGTTATAGTTACATACAAACAAGAAACTATCCATTATTTATAGGGTAGATAGAATATATAATATAAAAGTAAGAAAAAAAAAGAAAAAGAATGAAAATATAAAACTATAAAAAAATAAAAAAATATGATCATAAACTCCCAAATCAAATACAAAATCGAATAGAAAGAGTTAACAACAACAAAGAAACTCGTATAGAAAGACACATTAAACATTTGATTTATTGTTGTATCGAAAGAATGCCG
>NC_068990.1:28577730-28578773 GCF_001194135.2 Octopus bimaculoides | reverse complement strand
TATATATATATGTATAAAGACATTCCACATTAAAAGTAAATATTGTATTAACCGTAATAAAATATAGATAATGGACACTAGTGAATCAGTGTTAAATGCTATAAATAAAGAATGATTAAGAGAATAAAACAGTTATGAAGCGGCGATTTGAGAATATTCTATACTAACGTATAATCCTGTAAATTAATTGAAGACAAGCGAAAATAAAATAGCAAAGAAAGAAACAAATAACAAAACCAGGTAGACTGCGTATTAGCAGACGAGCATAGAACGGGATGTGGATATTTATTGGTCAACGTTAAATAAATCTCATCACATATGCATCCTATACAATGGCCTTCATCACAGATGTTATACAGCTCGAATATTTCCTTTCATCAATTATAAGTGCAAATATGGCTTTTGGGTAAGGAATTTGCTTACCAAGCACATGGTACTGGTTTCAGATTCACTACGTGAAACCATATGTATTTTCTACTATAGTGTTGGGTCAACCAAAGCCTTGTGAGTGGATTTGGTAGACGGAAAATGAAAGAAGCCCGTCGTACATATATGTATATATCTATGTGTGCATTTTGTGCCTGTATTCCCCACCACAGTTTGACAACAGTATCGGTGTGTTTACTGCCCCGTTACACAGCGGTTCAGTAAAAGCTCTGATAAAATGAGTTCCAGGGTTTAAAAAAAATGAGGTTGGTTCATTCTAATAAAATTCGTCAAACCAATGCCCCCGCATGACCGCAGTCTAATGACTGATGATGATGACGATGATGATGGTCATCCATATTATGTGTCTAATGGAGAAAATGAATAAGCCAATAATTCCAGTAGTGCGTGTGTGTCATAGTCTTTGATCCATTTCTATCTCCCGTTCAACTGTCGGACACAGCACAGCCTCTACATTTTCTGCCGTACCATCAATGGTCCCTCTCCCCTCGGCACTGCCTTAGCTTATCCCAATTCTGCTCAGACATACGCAGCTACCTTATCTCAGCTGTTCTTCCTCACACTGTCCTCCACCACCACCACCATTACCACCACCA
>NC_068990.1:28574638-28577720 GCF_001194135.2 Octopus bimaculoides | reverse complement strand
TGCCAGCACTAATCGTTTCTCCCAGAACGTTGATCCTTTGAAATTTGCTCCCTGATCACGTCTGTTCTGTAGCCGTTATCTTACAAACGATCAAGGACATTAATATCAGCAATATCACGAATCGCGGAGGGAATTGTGAGGCCATGCTCTCTTTCATACTTACGAAAAAGATCAAATAAAAAGAAATCGAAAGTACGATAGAGTTTGGTAATCCAAGATGCATTTGTTTCCCAGAAGCTGTCAAGCTTTTCACGGGTTTTACTATCAACAATACTTAGTATAATACACGCCCTTGATATCGCGCATGATTAGCCAGTGACTACTACTGTCAATTTTCCTGGAGTCGATGGTTACCAATCGCAGAAATTGGTCCTGGAGTAATAATACGCTACTGCTTAATTTGTACATCAAGTGTAATGTGAAGGAGAGTTGGGAACTATTTCTAGGAAGTCAAGTATGCTGTTAGATACTGGTATACGTCTGTTGTTATGTCTTATCTTGTTTTTATCTTTCACTTTTTTCAGTCATTAGACTGCGGCCATGCTGGGGTACCACCTTGAAGAATGTTTGCCGAAGGAATCGACCCCAGTAATTTTTTTAAAGCCTGGAACTTGTTTTATCAATACTTTAGCAAACCGCTAAGTTACTGGGATGTAAGCAGAGGAACTCCGTTTCTGAAGTGGTGTTGGTAGAAAAACACAGACACGGAGACAACGTACGTAGATATATATGTATATATACGACGGCTACATTCAGTTTCCGTCCACCAAATTTGCTTACATGGATTTGGTCGGTCCGAGGCTATAGTGGAAGACACTTTCCCAGGTGGTACTGAAACCGGAACCATATGGTTTGGAAGAAAACGTCTTACTACACAGCTACATCTGAAGAATTTTTATGACAGTTTAGCAACACTCCTAGCGTAAGTTATATTTTTCATGTTTATCCGATCGACACCCTATCACAAATTTCCCTATAAAAACACAAATTTTAACAGTACTGGTAAAAGAACCAGGAATCCTCACTACGTAAGGCAATAGAAGGATGTTAGAGAAAGACAAGAAATAAAAATACTAAGAATCTTACATATAAACTTCAAAGAATGTTGCCTTGTCGAAAACGTACTATCCAAATTGGAATTGAAGTCTCGGAAACAGTGGTAAATTTTTTAAATGGTTTGTTGGGGTTGTTGAATATCGAAATAAATTTTATGATTTTACGGAAAGCATGTTTGAAAGCATGTTTGAAAGCATGTTTGAAAGCATGTTTGAAAGCATGTGGCACAGCAAAGGTTATGGTAATGTTTTATCGACAATAAAGGCTACATGATGTAGTTTGACATGTAGCAATCTACTTACCGGCGGAAATATCAATGAGTGAAGGGAAATAATGATGATGGTGATGCTGCTGCTGTTGCTGCTACAACTGCTGTTGGTGGTGACAATGATAATGATGATGGCGTTGACAATGATGACAGTGACAATGACGATGACGACGACGGCGATTATGTTGGCGGTGATGATGATGTCGGCGACGCCATCAATATTTGTGTTAATTAAGACGACGACGATGATGATGATGATGATGATGATGATGATGATGATGAAAAGTTGATGGAGATGATGAGGATGTGATAGTGATGGTGATGAAGATGACGACGAAGACAATGATGTCGATGATGGTGATGAAAATGCGGATGACGGTGACAGTAATATGGATGATGATGTTGTTGATGAGGATGATGAGAATAGTGATGATGATAATATATAAACACATACACACACACGCACACACAAACACACACATACACACACACACACACACATATATATATACATATGTATATATATATATATATATATATATATATATATATATATATATATATATATATATATATATATATATATATGCACAGGTAAAACAATTGCAATTCTTTAATAACTTATATTTACGTCTAAATATGATAGACAGCATGGAAGATACATCTGTCAACAAAATACTGTCCGCATTGCTTGGATATTTTCCTTTATGTTTTGTATTTAAATCATGAAAATCGACATTTCCGTTCAAAGTTTGCAAACCAATAAAATAAGTGATACTTATATTCAATGGAAATAAATATCATTAAGTAGATATGATGACAATGTTTTAATGATATATATTTTAGTAATAGTACGTCTTGTGATATTTATGTTTTGAACTTAGTAGACCGCTATCAATTCTCCTCTCTTTTTTCCTCAGCAAACTCATTTCACGGATGACACTACTCATCTGTACTATCTGTGCTACTTAGCTTGATTGGTGTGTGATGTATTGTACCTTAGTGATGTAGTTAAATACTTTGAAAAGTAGCCTAGCAATAAGCTGTATATGTTAAGAAAGAAACAAAACAATCGAAAAACGCCATTGAATTCCTCTATTACTATGCTAGGTATTGTTTTAATATTTTATTCACCACTCGTATTTAATTCTTCGAATTGAACATTTTACGCGAAATAGAAAGGATCTCATGTCTATGGCGTATGAGATCACTCAAGGAATCGGTATAAAATTACCCAAAGGAAATTAATTAAAAATATGAAATGACATCAGGAATCGTTAAATCAATTCAAGATAACGCATGAGAAATTCTTTGAATTCTACATAAAACTAGATTAAATTTTCAAATATCTCTAAGTAGTGTACGGCAATTCTTCAAGATGGAAATAACTTATGGTTAAAAGAATTAATTTAATAAACTGGTTAATAAATGAAAACTTCATAATTCCTTAAACTAGAATGTTTTGGTAGAATTAATAGAAGATAAATTTGTTGCTTAATAATTAAAATTACTTTTCGAAAATTCATTTCGATGATAACGTAATAATTCATATTTTCTTTATAAGAATTTATAATCGGGAAGTGAATGTTGATACAGTCTTCCTTATGACCAGTGTTGAATACAAATAGACACACACACACGCACACACATACACAAACAGACGTGCACAAACACCCACACCCACATATGCACATGAATGTATACATTTTCATACATATGTATATATACATGTATATATATATATATATATATATATAT
>NC_068990.1:28572533-28574477 GCF_001194135.2 Octopus bimaculoides | reverse complement strand
TATAAAAACCCAATAACGACTTAATAAATTCGAAAGTTGAATACGATGTTATTCATTTTAGTTCAACAGTGTATCATTTTTAAAAGACAACATAGAGGCAATGTAATAAATATACGAATGTATAAAGATTAACGTTGAGTTAATTTTTGAACAACAGAAATATTTTCTATGAGAATATAGAAAGTTCCAAATCAATTATAAAAATATATATTTATTAATTACAGTAATTTGTTTTGTCTGATTCTTTAGAACAGCAAATAAAATACGATGTCGATATAGCTTTCCATTCTTTACGATGCCTAACTCAAAGAATTGTACGTTACGTTTAAAAAAAAAGTATCGCCGTTGTCATCCTGGTATTAGTTTGTAGTTACATAGTGGCCACCTCTTCACTAATTCTTGTTAGCATAACCAACTATATACTTCTAAGTTGTGCCTGAACTTCACCGCGGCCTTGTGACAGTCAGAATAGAGGAGTAAATAAATGAAAGTCTGAAAGATTCTCCCCGAGCCATAGACTCATAAGCGTCGTTTCGCAGATTCGGTGGAGTATATACTTCTTTCCTGGACGTGACGTCCGTGCATCGTAGTATTATTCAATACTGGACCAACGCGAAATTAATTTTTATTTCGCTCTAGGACACAATGCGTCACCCGGCCCGGGTATCGAAACGACAATCTTACGATCATTAGAGCAATACCTCTTACCACCAAGACATGAGCCGCCCCTCTCGTGAATGTAGCCACTAAATGTATAATGATATTAATATTAGGAAAATATTCTTTCCAAAATGTGCAGCTCTCTTTATTTGATCACGCAGTCCCCTACACAGCAACACAGTTTCGAGTGCATCATTAAATGACAACCTGGAAGATTTTTATGCAGGATACATAAAACACACTGAAATACATTGGCCTGAATGCAATCGCATATAAGCATCACCCGAAATCTATATTTTTTCTTGTTTTAGAAATAACTGTTATGTCGGGGGTCGAAGATAGAAGTACCATCGATTAAACTATAGTCAATTCCACTGGATATATTACAGGCACAAAATATTTGGCCTCGTGGATATGTTAAAAATCGATATCGGCGCTTGTTTGAAACTTCACCACCTTTTACAAAACTTACAAAAAAATTTTCAGAACAAGTAAACATCTCAGACATGAATTACTTTAATAGCAGCACCATCAAAACTATTTTTTAAAATCTAGTTATGTATCTATGACTAAAGTAGCAGTAGAACTATTCAGACATAAAAGATGGACTGTATTCGACAGAGGCTAAATTTATATAGATTATTTCTGTCTCTCCAAATATTGTATATCTCACAGGCATGATAGTAACGCATCAAAGGATATGACTTATCTACACTTATCTTTTGCCTGGTAGCAAGATATTTTCATAAAACTCTGAAAAATCAGTGAAAACCAAAGTCTGTATATTTATCAGTAACGACATTTGTTTTAAAAATTCCCAAACAGATATAAAAATTATTAGGATTTTTGCAATCCGATGATATGCACAGTTCTTTACTTCAATGGTTTAGTTAACGCAGATAAGGACCAGCTGCAGGGACACAACCTCTATATGATCAATAAAGTTGCCATTAGGAATAATACCTTGTCATTTTGACTAATATTTATTCAGAAACGAACATAGATAGTATACGAATGTCCACGCGCGCACAAACGCACGCGCACGGACACACACACACAAACACACACACACACACACACACAAACACACACACACACACACGTAGTTATGTATGTACGTATGGATATATGTATAAATGTATATATAAGTGCGTCATCACAAACTTTAGTTGACGACACATGAAAGGAGATAATTGATCTTCCCTTTTTTCAAACTTTTGAGGAGACGTCGTTGTGTGGTGAGAAGGTTGCTTCCTAAACACATGGGTACAGGTTCAATTCCAC
>NC_068990.1:28570440-28571326 GCF_001194135.2 Octopus bimaculoides | reverse complement strand
ATTGTGTATGTTTTCGTGCGTGCGTGTGTGTTGTGTATGTGAGTGAGTATTGTGTATGTGAGAGGTGTGGGTGCGTGTGTGCATGTGTGTGTATGTGTATGTGTGTACGTGTATGTGTGTGTATGGGTGTGTTTGTGTATGTGAGAGATGTGTGTGCGTGTGTGTATGTGTATGTGTGTGTTTATGTGTGTGTGCGTGCGAATGTGTGGAGAGCGTAAGGATGTGTTCCAGGTAGGTGTGTTATTTTCTGTGTGCACTCCTGTGTGTGTGTGTGTGTGTGCATGTGTATGGGGCTGTGTATGTTCGTGTATGTAGGCGTGCGCGTATACATGGGTGTGTGTGTTTGTCGGTGTGTGTATAGGGCTGTGTAAGGTGTGTGTCTCTACCACTGTGCGTGTGTGTGTGTGTATATATGTGCGTTCGTCTATGTGTGTGTGAGGGCGCGCATGTATGTTTGTCATGTGTGTGGGCGGTATATATGTAAGGTGTGTGGGAGGTGTGTGTGTTAGGTATATGGGAGGTATGTGAGGTATGTGTGAATGGGGGTATGTATGAGTTGTCAGGTGTGTGGGAGGTATGTGTGAATAGGGGTATGTATGGTTTATGTGTGCAAGGGTGTGTATGTTTGGTGTGTGTGTGTGTATGTTTGCATGATTGTTAGCGTGTGTGAGTATGCGCTAGTGTGCGAGTGTATGTGCGTTTGTATAAGTGTGTGGGCGAGTCTGAGCGTGTGAGTGCATGCATATGCGTTGTGTGTGTGTGGTGTGTTGGGGGAATGGTGTGCTTACATGTGTGTGTATGGGTGCGTGTATTTTTTGTGTGTGGGTATGTGTGCGTGTAGGAAGGGATGAAATAAATTGTGGAGAATTGTAGTGATTGTAATAAA
>NC_068990.1:28568809-28569620 GCF_001194135.2 Octopus bimaculoides | reverse complement strand
CTGGGACTGGGTCTCGAAATCCTGGTCCAGGCTGCACAAACGTCGGAGGTGGAGGAACTGGGAGTAGGGGATGGCCCGTTTGGTGTGAAATGGATGGGAGGAGAAGTTGAGGTAGAGGTGGGAGTCAGTGGGTTTGAAGAAGGCGGAGGTAGTTAGAGAGTTGGAGGGAGGTTGATGGAAGGAGAGATGTCGAGGAAGTTAACAGAGGTGTCAGAGATGGTAGAAGTAAAGTCAAGAGTAGGGTGGAAGTTAGAGAGGAAGGAGATGAAAAGGCAGAGCTGTTCGCGGGAGAGGGAGGTGGCTCCTATACAGTCATCTATGTAGCGACCGTATAGTTCTCGGGTCGGACCGGAGAATTGGGAGAATACTTGGTCCTCAATGTAACCAACGAAAAGGTTGGCATAATTGGGACCCATTCTCGTTCCCATCGCGACCCCAGAGAATTGCTGGTAGGTATCTCCGGCGAACGTGAAGCAGTTGAGGATGAGGACGAGTTCTGCCAGACGAAGCAATGTAGGGGTGCTAGGTGTGGGATTAGGGCGGCGGTCAAGGAAGTATTGGAGGGCTGAGAGACCATCGTAGTGTGGAATCACGGTGTATAGGGATTTGATGTCCAGGGTGAAGAGGAGGTGTGAGGGGCCGGGAGGGAAAGAAAAGGAATTGAAGAGGCGAAGGGCGTGGTTAGTGTCGTGTATGTGGGATGGGAGGGCAGCAACTAACGAGGATAGGATATGGTCGAGGTATTTTGAAATGAGTTCGGTGGGGCAATTGCAAGCAGAAACAATGGGGCGGCCAGGGTTGTTAGGTTTGT
>NC_068990.1:28566041-28567446 GCF_001194135.2 Octopus bimaculoides | reverse complement strand
AAGAGTCACGGACAAATTTTGCTGATGTTCAATCAAGGTGCAGGAAAGGCAGATCCAACAGGAACAGTAATCCGAGGTAATAAAAGATTCCGGCAGTTGGGTACATCAAATCCAGTTGAAAGGCCAGGGTCCGTGTGAGCGTGCGTCATATAAGTTAAAAAAAACACAAAAAACAATAACAAAAAAACAACAAAGTGAGGACGTGATACGGATAGTTTTATTGGACGCTCGAGAAAGGAAGGAGAGAGACCATGATGTTTCGGGCGTAGCCCTTCGTCGGAAAGACAGAAAGTTCGGAGAATGGAAAAACGGAGGAAGAGGAAAATGGCACCGATGCCCACGAGGTTACAGTGTGAAAGGACCGGAAGAGGAGGTGGTGGGGGAAAGTTCTTTCTAAGACAGGAGAGTGAAGTTCATACTGATATAGAGTGAAATTATTAATTAATAATTTATTTTACCAAGTAGTTCGGTATGTTAAAAGAACCATTATCGGTAAATGGGAGTATTGCTGTATGGGAAATATCTTATGGTAGTGGAATAGTATTTAACTGCTATTTTTAAATTTCAGCATGTGGTGAAGCAATTTTGCTGAACCCTAATTATAATTATGCTAATAAATATAATTTTTTTTTATAAGCTTACCGATAATGTTTCAGGTGGGTTTGAATATAAAATAGTCCGAATATTTGAAACTGATTTGCCTGGATTAAATGATGAACCGTTATCATATATACATCGCTATCATCAATGCAAACGAAGGCTTCTGCTGGGCGATTGACGTCTGTGGCTAGAAATATCAGGACAAACGGTAGGGCGGCGCTTAACGCCACGACAACAATTAATAACACTAACACCACCGACAACAACAACAAAAACAACATTATCATCATCATTACCATCACCAACACTTATTTAAACAGTATTACAGGTAGACACCACGTCTCTAAACTGCCAGGCAAGCCATAAGTCGCAAGTTCAATCCACCATTACGAAACCGCATTGAACATTTAATGAAAGGTCATGATCTACTACTACTACTACTACTACTACTACTACTAATACTACTACTACTACTACTACTACTACTGCATCGAATACCACCGAGACTAAAATATTACAACGACCATGTGGTCACAGTTACTACCATTGCCAGCACCAACAGCTAACATTATCGTCAAAACAACATCAAGCAGTCTTTTAATTAACTTTAATTATGCAATTGTTTCCACGATAGTTTAGCTTTCACACACATACTCACACATACACACGCACACACACATACATAATAGCCGAACATACACACACACACAACACACACACATACCAGGAATACACATGTACGTATATTTGTAAATATATATGTATAAATATATATGTATATATATATATATATATATATATATAT
>NC_068990.1:28564956-28565779 GCF_001194135.2 Octopus bimaculoides | reverse complement strand
TATATATATATATATATATATATATATTGTTGTACTTGGGGATGGTCATATTGCCAATACAACTACATGCTTAACTGTACACATGTGTGCGTGTACGCCCTAAGATTCTCTCTCTCACACACATAAACACATAAACACGCATACATAAATATCTATATATACATATTGTTTTGTGCCAAGTTTCAGACTCTCTACTCACACGCACATTCTATCAAACACAAGCATACAAGTTTAGGAAATTTTCTATGATGTTTTCCCTTGTGTTAACATCATGCCTTTGATTGTCACTAATCAAAACCGTTACACCCCGCAAACACCGACATACACCCCACCGCCGATATGTCTACCTGCCTCAACACCCAACGGCATCTGCATTCAGCAAGCTTACCTGCCTGCCACCACCCGTTTACTATCCATACATCTCCGTCACCAGCATACGTTTCATCGGTGTTCTTATTGCAAACACAATCTCCTTCCCGTCCCATTCCTGTCCTCCATTCACCGACATATTAACTGTTCCAGTGGAAGCTCTTAACAATACAACGCAATAATAATATGCAGAGATGTGATTAATACTTTGTTCGCTGTTGCCGAGTTTGATTGAATTAACTGAATGCGTTTTAATTTTACACAAAAATAACCAGTCAGTATACACACACACACACACACACACACACACACACACACACATATGTATGTATGTATGTATGTATGTGTATCTGCGCTGTATATGTGTGTTGTATATATATATATATATATACATACGTACATACATATATATATATGTGTGTATGTATGTGTATATACATACATACATATATAT
>NC_068990.1:28563594-28564742 GCF_001194135.2 Octopus bimaculoides | reverse complement strand
TATGTATGTATGTATGTATGTGTATCTGCGCTGTATATGTGTGTTGTATATATATATATATATATACAAAGGTACATACATGCATGCATACGCACGTATCATCATCATCATAGTCATCATTATTTAACGTGTGTGTGTATTCATTGTCGTGCGTTTTACGTGTGATTATATGTGAAAAATCACTTTATGTGGAGATGCACACGACTACAGTTACTTCGTCCAATCCCGGGCCTTTTGTCTCTTCCGCATTATACATAAGCGCCTAAAATATCATTTTGTCTTTGATAATTACAATCATGATTCACATTGATGATATTTTAATTCCACTTATCAGAGTTTCTCGACGCAGAGATCGAACCACACCTAAATGGAAACTATTCATGGGCTTTGTTACATATAAGTAAAGCAGAAATCTGCAATCTATGAATAAGCTGGTGAGCTATCGGAACCATTAACACACCGGCCAAGAGGCTTAAAAGGCAACTCGCCAGTCTCTACGTTATGTGTTCCAATTCCACCGGACTGGAATTTTCCTTTTGTCCTTTCGTCGTCGATGAGTTAACTACCAGGTGAGCACTAATGACAAACCATATTCCTATGGTGGTGATCCGGCAGGACCACTGAAACAAGAAATAGAAAATGAAATACGAAAAAGAAAGTAATGCACCTATATTCATGTTACAGTAAGCTTTTAGGGCATCCACGTGATATTGCAAATACCCGTCTATTTTGCTGGTATAAAAATTAATGAGCGCGCGGGAAAACCTGCTGAGAATGGCATTTGAGTAAGATGAATAGACAAAATATTATTTAGTACTATAAATTGCATGACGGAGTTCATACTAAGTTGTCTATCTTATAATTCAGATGCTTTGGAAATTAAATCCAGCAATATCTGCTTGGTCATATTTTACAAAGATCAAAGGAAAACAATATCTTGGTTTATCTACAAAAGCTAATTAGAGAAACAAGAAATTGAGAAGACGTAAACTTCTGCAGCTCTCCGTCTGCGGATTTAATTATCTGTGTCTCTCTCCTCTTAATTGAGTATAGAACTAAACACTATACATTTATATACGCATACATACATACGCATAAATACATACATACATAAACACACACATACATACACAGACCCCCCCCCCCCA
>NC_068990.1:28560633-28563557 GCF_001194135.2 Octopus bimaculoides | reverse complement strand
AAATACACACACACACACACACACACATATATATATATATATATATATATACATATGGCGCAAGAGTGTCTGTGTGGTAAGTAGTTTGTTTACCAACTACATGGTTCCGGGTTCAGTCCCACTGCGTGGCATCTTGGGCAAGTGTCTTCTACTATAGCCTCGGGTCGACCAAGGACTTGTGAGTGGATTTTGTAGACGGAAACTGAAAGAAGCCCTTCGTATATATACGAAACGAATAGAAGAGTATATATAATAACGTAAGGATTCAGTCAGAATCTGTTACATGAAAATATATGCACCAGGTAGCGTTGGATAAACCTGCGGTCTATGGTTGGTAAGTATCAAATAGGATATTCCGGTTTTATACACAGTGAAAACCAGCCCTATGTGTATTTAGCCCCTAGCGGGTGGTGCAAAGTACGCGTTACGTCAAATTGTGCGCTGTTGGTATACTGTAGGGTGCCTGAAATGTCATTAATCGCCTTGGTGTATTATACTCAAATGAATAACAGACGACGTATAATTGTCAGCTCATTACAGCTGTTTTCTACGCATTTTTTTTCATCATAAGATGAAACGTAATTTTACAAATAAAAGAATACCCGAAGAATACAGCAGGGACGTGACTGAAGTCTGTCGAGGCTGACTATGAAAAGGGAGAATGACCAATAAAATTGGACGTTGTGGGTAATAGTTTGTGAAAGGGTGTAATGTGATATTTGAGGGCAGCAACCCAGATGAAATGGGAGTCTGCGAGGTTTGCTTTTTCGTAGGCTAGGGGTGGTGTGCAGGTGGCATTTTATTATATTATGCTTAGAAAAGTGGGCAGTTTGGAGAGGACCGAAGATAAAGTAGGAATGAAGATGGAAGAAAGCAAAAAGTAAAAGTGAAGACATATAAATGCGTAAATAAAGCCCAAAGGAGTCGGAGTCTACGATTCACTAGCTAAGGTTCAGGGACAGAAAGAGGAGGACAGAGATTCACTAAATTTAGAGGTATTCTGTGGATATAGGTTGATGATAAGTTATCAGATGATAAGTTCTAACTGTTAAGGAATTGTGGTATGCGTGATTGATTTGTCTGGTAAAGTAGAAAGATGTAGGATGTTGTTTTAGAAACGAATATGTTATATATGAGATAGTGGGGGACCACTTGCGATATGAGGAAAAGGTTTCCGGGAAAATAAAAATACCTGGTTGTAATAGTAGTGTACTACTTATCATTAAGGAGTTCAAAGGAAGAGGGGGTTATGTAACAAACTACACCTAATATCGAATTAGCGGAATACTAGATTGGATATCAAAAAATGCCAGCAGTAGGAAGGTGTCTAATGATTATCAATTTGGAATGCTATACAGGTGGCGTTGATATTGCTTAATTAGATAATATAATCACCATTGTGTGAATCAGGTAATGCAAATCTGTACAATACTCGCGGGTAAGAGGTTTGGATAGTGTGTTTCATCTATTGTTTAACAAGCACAGCACAAATAACTGTATTTTGGTATAAGGATTACTTACTTAGGGGAATTGGAAAAAAACTGGCTATGGTGTGCAGGCTGCTGTATCTAGGTTAGATATTTTCGCTATCTGTAATGCTGAATTCTGGGTACACCACAAATGGAATGGTTAGTTACTTCAATATGACATACCATGCAAGTATAATAAAAATGGTTAAGAAGTAATGGTAAGGAAGAACGAGACTAGAGGGTCTCAGACAATTAAGCAGATCAATGACTTTTGGGTCAACAACAGAAGGAGTAAAATGGCTCTTGATTAGGAGCTATTTTAGAGGTTGTTTAATGCTATTAGAGTATTTAAAAGTGCGGGTAGCCTTATGCATACAGGAAAGATGAAAGTCTAGTTTAATATTTATTAGATTTTCACTATTTGATCGGTTTAACATTTCAAACAGTACCAAGCCCTTTGAGTACGGTTTAGGGACTCTAATGGTGTCCCAACTCAAATCAAATTTAACATTATCGTCCTTGAGTTCCCAAATCGTCGTGGCTAGAGAAGTCCTGCCTGTCCTATGTCTTAATTAAAAGGAAGACTAGACGTTACATAAACGCTGATTGTGATATACAGAGCAGCCAATATAAATATAAGTATTGGTCTCCATCACAACATTACATTTGTAAATCACATTTACTGCTAGACATCAATCAGAAAGTGGACATGACCTTTATATTCCTATTATGATGTTCTCATTCTTCTATGTAAAAAAAAAACTGCGTAAGAAACAGCTGTAATGAGCTGACATTGAACCATCGTCTGTTATTATTCATTTGATCACACACACACATATATATATACATATATACTTATACATATACATAAATACACATATATATATATGCATGTATGTATATGTATATGTATATCTATCAGAGATAGAGAGATAGGTAGATAGATAGATTGATAGATAGATATATTGATAGACAGATAGATAGGTATATAGATAGATAGAGATAGATAGATAGATAGATAGATAGATAGATGGGTAGATAGATAGATAGATAGAGAGACAAACAGAGAGCCAGGCATAGAGAGAGAGAGGGAGAGAGAGAGAGAGAGAGAGAGAGAGAGAGAGAGAGACAGACAGAGACTGCATGAAAGAGAAAGAGAGGGATATATGGAAGGAAAAATTTAGTGACACAATTTTGTGATAAGGAGATTTCATGATACAGATGAAAGAAGAGAGTGAATAGGAAATCCAGTAATAATAATAATAATAATAATAATAATAGTATATATATATATATATATATGTGTGTACGTATAATTACATATGAATATATGCCTGTGGGCGTGAATACACACACACACACACACACACACACACACACATATATATTTATAATATATATATCCGTACATATATAGATATCGCGGCTGAGGGAAATGGAGAGAGAGAGAGGGAG
>NC_068990.1:28559406-28560618 GCF_001194135.2 Octopus bimaculoides | reverse complement strand
AGAGAGAGAGAGAGAGAGAGAGAGAGAGAGAGAGAGAGAGAGAGAGAGAGAGAGAGAAATAGAGAGACTGCTATGTTTCTATGAAATATCAGATACCCAGATACCGAATAAATCGTGAAAAACTACGTCGCTATATTATCGATAAAAATGTAAAACGCTTCACATATTGAACCTAATTATCGTTGCACATCACCCCGTTTTATGCGAGGCAAAGAAGTACGATTAATGTGGTGATTTCTTTTTTTTCCATAGACTGTTTTTTGTTCTATACGAATACACGTGTGTGTTTGCGTGGGTGCGTACACATATATATATATATATATATATATATATATATATATATGATGCATATGCCTACATTCACGCGCAAATACGTACACAGACTCACGCACCCACATGCATATGTTAAAGCGAGGGGAAAATCATGTTGTCAATAGGACCTGTATGGGTGTATTATTTCTTGATAGGAAGCTAGGAAGCTCATTTAACGTTATTCCGATATTCATTTTTCTGCGTCTCGTGCGATAGAGAGGAATCGAACGAAAAACGTCCGTATTGATTTCCATCATTTACAAGAAAAGGGCATGAAAAAATTACCGAAAATACGGGAAATATTTGAATACGATACTAGGCTTTGATTAGATTATAGCACTAAAAGGGGGGAAAAAATCACTGCTAGATTCATTCATTGTTGTCTTGACTGAATGAATATCCCAGGGCTAGCCTGTGCGGATATAAAATGCCGCTGCTTTATAAGAAATGATTGTAGTAAATTAAAGATGAATTGAACAAGATTTATTGTAAAAAAAAATAATTTCTAGGATTATATATATGTAATAACAGCAATGTATGTTATTATTTATATAAATAAAAATAAAAAAAATATATATGGTTCTGAACTGAACCAGGGGTGGGACAAATCTTGGTCGGTTGCAGGGATTCATGCACATATGATCATGTGTTGATCATTATATATATTTACATATATAGGGAGTTTTCTCAAAACCTTACAGACGCACAGACACGGACACACAAACACACACACATGCCCACAAACATACACACACACACACACACACACACCGGCAAACATTCATATACATACACATATATATATACGCAATATATGTATGTGTGTGTGTGTGTGTGTGTGTGTGTGTGCGTATAGCATGATCGGTAAGGTTGCGTAAAAATATATATGTATATATATAT
>NC_068990.1:28557402-28558166 GCF_001194135.2 Octopus bimaculoides | reverse complement strand
ACGCACACATACACAAACACATACACAGATTGCAAGGAAAAGCAAATGTATCACTGTGCGTACACAATATAGGAAAACCTAACACGAAAATGCTTTTCTTGTCATGACAAGATGAACGAATATAATTTCATCTTCTTTATTGATGTGCAAGTCCCCGAAATATTCCCTGCAATTTTTCGTTCTTGTTGTTGTTGTTGTTTGTTTTTGTTTGCTTTTCTTGCGCATGATCCTACTGCAAGCCAATTAAACTAGTTCTTTTTATGTTTGTTTCCTGCAAAATGTTTTGTTCGTCGGAACGTGAAACTTGGTGTAAATTAGTGAAATTGGCAGTTTCTAGAGTGGCAGTTTCTAGTATGCAGACATAATCATATATATAAAAATATAAATATTACATTTCTAATCGCACAGAAAGTTATGCAGTAACAGCACGATAAAGTGATGGCTTCTTGGCAACTTAATGTGACAGTCCCCGGTAAGAGAAGAATGTTACTGTTACTGAGCCCCAAGAAACATCGTTTCTATTTTGCTTACGACGGGCTTCTTTCAGTTTCCGTCGACCAGATCCACTCAAAGCCGGTGCTGCAATATAAGACTTTTGCCCAAGGTGCCACGCGGTGCGACTGAGACCGGAACCATGTGGCTGGGTTTCAAAATTCTTACCACGCAATCTCGTCACACATACGCTTGAGCCCTAGTGTGCATCCAGCTATGTAAGGACGTGAATGTACGTTAGTACGCATATATATATATATATACATATATAT
>NC_068990.1:28555229-28557102 GCF_001194135.2 Octopus bimaculoides | reverse complement strand
TATATATATATATATATATATATATATATATATATATGTGTGTGTGTGTGTGTATGTATATAGATACAGGTATGTGTATGTGCCTGTGCGAGTGTTTATATGTACGTATATATGCATATATGTAAGAATGTATGTATGTATGTATGTATGCATGGTGAAATCGCCAATGCCCGGAGAAGAATGTGTCGGGTTCTGTCAAAGTGAACATGTTTATAGTAGACATAATAATAACCATAATGAATGTGCCACGACTGTGCCAACCTCATGAATAAGGAAGGCGTATCAAGCACTTTATATTCCGCTTGCAAATAAGGAATATAAAGCTATCTAGATTTTCACATATGAGTAGAGAAATGAAATACGAAGAAATCAAAGGACAATTGAATCTGACAGCAACGATATTTCCAAAACTTCCAAAGTTAAAGGAACGAGAAATGTGACTAACATTCAAATAGACAATGGTAAAAATAAGCATCGAAGAGTTATGTTAATTCTCTAAATGACATTAAATAGGCATTAACCACAGGCCTGCTAAAGGATAATGTAAGTTAGAATAATAAACTCGATGGCAGTTAGAAAGAAGACAGCCCAGTATAATAGAAATGAGGAAACAATAATAAATTTGCAACGGACCCCAGTGGCCTTTCCGAAGAGGTACAACAAAATTTCTTGGAACTTTAGAATATGTGGTCACAGATTCGGACATAAGCAAATATAAGTGAAATCTTTATCTATCTAAGATGATCCAGATCCTCTTTGAGTCAATAGTACTATGGTTGAAAAGTGTGCAGATTTATGTTAGATGACGAGAGGTTGAAATCTGAATGAAGAGTTGGAACAGGTTTCATATAGACAAGAACGTTGATACTCGCATTACACTCGTAAGGGAGTTGGAAAGGGGGTTGTCCTTCCGGGGCAGAAGAAAACAAAACGAATAAGGAAGAGAAGAAGGAAAATTGGAAGCGTAGAAGGGTAGTTGTTCCATGATTATTAAAGGGATGTAGGAGTGACGGTGGAGAGAGTTAGACGACTTGAAATGACACATATTTTATATGTACACACACACACACACATATACACACACATACATATATGTACATATATATAATAACATAAATGCGCCCTTTTAAAACCTAGGCAGGCTCATGGGCCCGGTTTCTTGGTTTCAATGGCGTATGTGTTCCCCAGCTGGAAGGGACGCCAGTCCATCGCAGCGTTACTCATTTTTGCCAACTGAGTGGACTGGAGCAACGTGAAATGAAGTGTTTTGCTCAAGAACACAACGCGTCGCCCGGTCCAGGAATCGAAACTACAATCTTACGATCATGATGCTGACACCCTAACCACTAAGCCACGCCCCTCCACAGACACAGACACACACACACACACACACATACACACACAGTATATATGTGTGTGTTTGTGTGTGTCTGTGTTTTTCTTTCGTCACCGCTTGGTCACCAGTGTTGTTGTGTGTTTACGGTGGCGTAGAGTTCCGGCAAAAAGCGGCCGAGAGAAAATGTAGCAGGCATAAAGAAAAATAATAACGACTTGTGTATATTTGTTCGACTAAACGTTCCTCAAGGTGAGGATCCGGCACGGTCGCTGTCTAATGACTGAAACAAGTGAAAGGTAAAAGCGAAAAGGTATATAAACTTCGTTACATCAATATCTTACAGCAAATATTAATATCTTACAATTATAGCAAGACAAGTTGCGACTCGGGCAGTTACTGAAATGTTCTTACAGAGGAAAACATAAATATAAGTATAGCATAGCGTGTTTAGTGAGAAAGCGTAGCAGCTAGCACAGCTCTGTATATCGTAGAGGCTCTCTCTCTCTCTCTCTCTCTCTCTCTCTCTCTCTCTCTCTC
>NC_068990.1:28550682-28555105 GCF_001194135.2 Octopus bimaculoides | reverse complement strand
ATATATAATCAGACACGTCGAAACACTTAGGTATTTTATCAATGTCAACATTTAAAACAACAATAACATTGCAATATAAAACAAAAAGAATATAACAAATAGCATTCTTGGTTCTGAAAGTAGAAACGTTTCTTAAGGAAACTCCATATGTCTTCTACTGGTAAGTTCAACTCTGACTCCATTAACAAAGCAAACGACCACTTTTATATATATTACGTTCTCAGTAGAAACCGTCTCGATGCGAATGACGTACATTGTACAAATGAAAATTCATATTTGTAGAAACTACTAAAAATTTAACTTAGTTTCAGTAGTACTTTTAAATTACCGTACCATTCATCAAATATGACAAAGTTACTCTAACAAGTGTTATATTAGCATAGGCTATATATATGAGGATATTTTTACGCACAGTATAGGGTAGTGAATTGAAGTATACAGAGTAGAAAAACAGAAGAAAGTAATAAATGATAACATTGGGTGCGAGAAAACAGAGGCAAATGTATTTCAGACACGTCAATTGCATGAAAGAGAAGCTATGTTTTGTAGGGGGTAGCACTGAGGATTAAAAGTTAACCAAGCTGGAATAAAAAAGACAAAAGAAAATAGGGACCCGTGTCTAATTATAGTTTCCTTTTGCTCCAGATATAGCCAAATATTAACCTCGAGACCAAAATGCATGAGGCATTCTCGTTAGTCATTTGGGAGACGAATTTTCGTATTTCATCTATGTATGTATCTATCTATCTATCTATCTATCTATCTATCTATCTATCTATATGTATATTGTGCTTCTAAATATAAACACTTTTAGTCTACAGGAGATTTTATTTCGGACCAATCTGCATTAGTTTGCTTGTCAGCGATTTAAATACGTTACGAATGATGCATAGAAGGCTGTTTTAATTGAATGCTGTTTCATTTCCAGGCAGATATGTGGAACGCAAACGAATGTATTAGTCACTGTTCTCTGAATCAAGTCTTGGTACGTGGCTGGCTACGAGAGCTTTCCTCAAGAAAGTTTAAGAAGGCCGAAACGCCCAACTCTAAATTATTTCAGGTTATCGACACTCATTTTACCATCGCATATTTAGTATATTATATACCAGCGACTATTTAATCTTTGTTTAGAGCAGCTTTAAATAAGTTTGTATTGATCCGATTTGTCATGTGAGTCGACATAATTTCTGCATCTCCTGTCACAAATCTGAATCACATTGACAAACTCCTATCGGCATAAAACACGTTGCTCTACATTTTCCATGGTAGATCACGCTTAGCTCCTGACAAAGTTATTTTTGGCAAGGCAGAATTACCTGTAATAGTTTATTTATTTAAAAAGAAAATATTTTTTTACTCGCATATTGCAACGCATTCTTCTATCGCCCAAACATTTACCTCTTGTGATACCAGCAGGCAGTCGTGCACATTAAGAAATATCGCAGACTTCAGATCCGGTGAAAAACCAAGTTTCACAAGTATTGACATTGCTCCTGACCCAATTTCGTTCAATCTTTACTAATCAAGTTTATTTCAAAAACATGAGATAACTATTTTTTCAACAATTTACAATTTCTTTTTTCTCACTTTCCCTTCCTCATCACCAGCTAATAGTTGATGCCAAAATGTATGTTTGAAATCAGCTATTAGATTGTTCCTTGTGGGTATTTGTATAGGTTCAAATTTTGGCACAAGGCCAGCAAATCTCTCTCAAGAGAAAGGATTAGTCGATTAGATCAACCCCAGTGCTCAACTGGTACTTATTTTATCGCCCCCAAATATCTTTTGTCTTGTATTTGATTGAGTCACTAGACCTCGGTCATTCTGGAGCACCACATTGAGGATTTTTTCTCGATTGAATCGACCGCTGCACATTTTAGGGCTCGGCATTTATTGTATCAGTAGTAAATAAATCTGGTTGTTTGAATTCCGAGTTATTTTCCTTATATGGAAGTGTGCAATGTAATAGCATTCATTACTTTAGACTTTCACCCCCAATCCATCCTCCCGCCCATACACACACGCACACATTCACACACACACACACATACACAGGCGCACACATACACATGCAACTGGCCTCCTTCACTTTCCATCTACCACATTCATTCATCAGGCTTTGGTCGGCCGAAACTATAGTAGAATACACTTGCCTAAGGTTGCACGCAGTGGGTCTTAACCCGGAACCACATGTTTGAAGAACAAACATATTACCACACAGACACACGTGCGAACCTTTTGCCCCAGCCATCGCAAATTGTCTTCGACATGCATGCAAATATAGCCAACACATATTTGAAATGTACCTCGGAATAGTAGTCGCTTTTGTCTGCCAGGTTTTCGTAACTATTTGAGGTGAATGCAATAAAATAGTAAATGTTGCTAGCATTAAAATTTGTGAAATATAACAGTAAATAGCAAATTCTGCTTGTATTCCTTTCTATTATAAACACGAAGCCAGAAATTTAGGGGGAGGGGGTAGTCGATCCGATCGACATCAGTACACAACTGGTACTTAATTTATCAACCCCGAAAAGATGAAAGGCAAAGTCGAACGCGGCGGAATTTGAACTTAGAACGTATCGGCAGACGAAATACATTTAAAGCATCTTGACCGGCGTGCTAACGATTCTGCCAGCTCACCGCCTTAGTAAGCGGTTTGTAGCTACGTCTGTTATGTTGTTAACATGGCGTAAAGGCGCTTGTCGTAGTGGTGAGTGTATCCAGCTCGCGATTGTAAGGTTGTAGAGTTCGATTCCCGGCAGTTCGTTTTGTCCTTCAGGAAGACACTTTATTTCAAGTTGCTCCAGTCCACTTAGCTGGGAACAATGAGTTGTACCTGAATTAAAAAGGACCAGCTTTGTCACATTCTGCGTCACGAAGTATCTCCCTGAGAGCTACGTGAATGGTTCGAAGGTCTCTGGAGCACTCAGCCACTTGCACATTAATTTCACGAGTAGGTTGTTCTGTTGATCGTATCAACTGGGACCCTCATTCTCGTCACCGACGGAGTGCCAGTATTTCATCTCTTTCAAATGTAGTATTGAAAAAAAAAATGCGTTAATAGTATGAGGATAATTCAATCAATAATATTTCCTTGCTCGCAAAATAAGGGTTCTGCTTAGTGAAGCAAAATAAATGAAGACCTTTGTATTTGCCAATGATAATTTGAGGCCTCACACGCTTTGTTCTCATTAGGCTACAGAAATTACAAGATTTCAACTCAAATATATTTGAGCAAAGTGAAATTTAATACCAATGAATATTGAGAGATGTACAAAATCCCAATGATATAACGAGTGGAAGAGAGAAACAAAACAAATTTTATATTTCGCGCTATAGTTTAATGCCGTAGTTATTTAATTTTATAAATACACTCTAAATTTTACTCAACGCGCGCACGGGAGAAGACAGACATGCGCACGCACGACGACACGGACGCGCGCACACACACACACACACACACACACACAAACACAAGAATTAATCAGGAACCTTCGGATGAATTCAAGACACGAAAAGTAAAGCAAAAAGGTATTACTAGATGTGTGAAATAGTATATTACTGTCGCAGCATTAAATTAGGTAACATCATGATTTAGACGGCCTAACATCACGCAAATCTCATTACATGATAGAAAACGAATGAACTTAAATGAAATCAAAAGTAATCTGGAGAAAATTTAAAGGAAATTTGAAATAAATTGACTGAAAGTTAGATAAAATTTGATAAGTGCTGTTCTCTTTCTCGCGTATTTTCATTATATCTTTGTACCAACTGTTATATTGCAATTTATTCATCTTACCCGGCGTGTGTTCTGTCGTTTAGACTTGAAGAGAGCAATCTCATTTGCAAAGGTCACATACGGAGGAAAAGTACGATGTGCTTCTTGATAGAATTTCATACTCAAATATAATGACGTTAGAAGTAAGTAATAAAAACAGAAGCTAAGTGAAAGATGTGTGAAAGCAAAACTGATGAGCTCTAAGTAGGGGAAATTTAGATGGGAACAAAAGAACGAGGAAAGAAAACTGTGAAAAAGAAGAAGAAACCCTGGAATACGTATATTTTTGTAAGGAAATTTATTTATCAGCTTCTTTAATGATTAGAGTGATTCTTTGCCAATTGTTTTAAATTCTTTTATCTTTATTCTAATTTAAAATGTTAGATTATACATATATATATATAATAATATTATTAGGGACAAAATCCAAAATTACAGGTAAAAAACTCAATTAAAATCAATTTATAAAAAATTAAAATTAAATTGAGCCTTATAGATAAAGTATATATAAAATATATATAGTTTTAGGGAAAATAACCAATTCTCAAGAACTCATTTATTGTGCTTTTAATTATTAATTTTTCTATATGTGATAGTGGATTTTCATCGATGAGTTCTTGAGAATTGGTTATTTTCCCT
>NC_068990.1:28546063-28549901 GCF_001194135.2 Octopus bimaculoides | reverse complement strand
TATATAATACTACAGCAGCTGGTAATGTTGATGATGGTTGTCTGATTTTGTCAGATGATTTCCATTTCAAACACGATAGCGAGACATCTGTACGCCATCGAATTTCAGTTTGTTCAATACATTTGTCCCTCTTTCAGCCGCCATAGCAGGGGCCAATGACAAGATCAGTGATAGTGTTTTGGCTACATGTTTTATGTCAGATTACCTTTCTTTTAGAAAAGCTGCCTTCCCTGCAGCTTTCTCAAAAATGAGTGGACCCCAACTCACAGAGAATACCGTTCCGCGGCCGAACACAAATGAGAGTAATCGTCTTTAAAATGTATCTCCAGCTCCAAGGGTCTTGAATTGCGGATAATGTGTTGTTTTCTCGCAATGTACCTTAATACATAGTTTCTGACAATTCATAAAAGATCTCGAAGCAGATGCAGAGTAAAGTTCGTATAATCTATGCTATCTCTAGGCATACTTATTGATTTCAAATCTTTTGGAACAATGCCAGCAATTGCGGGTGCGGAGGTAATTCGATTACATTAACCGAAATATTTGATAGCTACTTATTTTATCGACCCCGAAAGGATGAAAGACAAAATCGGCCCCGGCGGAATTTAAACTGAGAACGTAAAGACGGACGAAATACCGCAAAGCGTTGTCGTGCTAACGATTTTGGGAGCGCGGCGCATTTTAGGCACACATTAAGTATCAATATTGATTTTTACGCTGGATCAGATCAATTTTTGTCATTTAGATGTATCTCATCAGTGTTAAACTTTGAAGCGGAAACACCGTCACCACATAACTTGGTGCTTATGCGAAATTACTTCTGAAAATTTAAAAATATATCAGCATCATCGAAGGGATGAAGAACAAAGTTCGCAAGAACTCATGCGAGGCCCATTTCTTCCATTATTAATTTTTTAAAGACTGCTTTGCTCAGAGTTTGATCGCTTCTAGCTTCGTCATTGATGATCGATCTTGTACTGATGAAATCAGTTCCGGAACACGGGTAATTATCGGGATTGATTTAAACTATATGCACGTCTCGGAATATAGATTTTAATATCACTTCTTTGTAGTTGCCGAAACAGAAACAAAAATTGAATTATTTAAAGATAATTTAAGAGAACAAGACATCTCATACAGAGTAGAGAAGATCAATCGGAGAGCTGAAGTAATACGGACTTTAAATAATGCAGCCATAATAGATTTACTGGTTACAGTCACTAATATCAATACCCGAGATAACTTAATTTTTTGAGTGCTTCTGTATTCACTCCGACCTCTTAAACTATTAATTTATGTATATTTTGATATACTCATCGCAGCTGCAATCCTCACAACTATCCTAACTCATTAACTTGCATTCAGTCGCTTACGACAACAAATGTTCCCGTCGAGTCCTATCAACGGAACGACTTGCTCGTGAAATTAATGACTAAACGGCTGAGCATTCCAGAGACACGCATACTCTTAAATGTAGTTCTCAGAGTCATTCGGCGTGACACAGACTTTGAAAAGGCTGGCCCTGAGAATTACAGGTGAAACTCATTTTTGTTAGCCTAGTAGACTGGAGCAACCTGAAATAAAGTGTCTTGCTCAAGGACACAACGTGTCGTCGGAAATCGAACTCATGACATTTACAGTTGTGAACCGAACACACCAACCACTATGCCACGTGTCTTCAAAACTGATTCACTAAATACAGTGTTGCATCCATTTGAAACTGCACATTCAGCCTTGAGAACTCAACCTTCGATTACAGTTTTATCAGCCGTGTTTATCTCCCTCATTTTGCCTTATTTTAGCGTAAGGACTGCAACATCTGTTTTATCCTTACTCTTTTAATAGGATACGATGAGATTTTTTAAAAGACGCTTTTGTTAATATTTGCCTGCTCACTGACCAGTCAAGAGCTATCTTGTCGCTGACCTCAATGAGGTTTGTAATGGTGGACTTAATGCTATTTGTCTTCAAATGCGTTGTTCTCATGTTAAATAAAACCTGCAACCAATTTATTGAGAAAGATGCTGCTTATATATTGCACTGATGGAACGATTAGATCTTCAATAGGTTTCTTAAACTTCGTGTAATTAAAGCGATGACAATAATGACATTCATGATTGCAATGACGGTGATAAGGAGGGGGACAATGACGATTACAAATATAACAATAATAGCACTAAAAAGTCAAAAAGAAAAAAAAATAGAAAAGCGGTAGTAGTCTTCAACTTTTGATGTTAATTTACTTCCTTCCTAAATACCGAAATGATTTATATGAAATCTTATGACGTAATTGCTAACGTTAAAGATATTTTTTTCTTTTTTCTTTCAACAAGAAAGAACCTTTCTCACTTCGGTAATTCTTAGCTAGGAATTATTTATTGTTTTCGGTTTTCGTTTCCGTAATGAATACATTTGAATTGCTTCGTAAATGTAATGAATGAATGCGACATTCTCTTACTTGATTTTATGCAAGACATTAACATTCTTTTTATGTTTAATTATCAATAGTAGCAAGCAAATCTCTGATTTGTATGGCATGGCTTACCTCACAATATAAATGAATCGAATTCAAATAGCTCGCTTTTATTTATTCTTGTGTTTGCTTCTTTTTAAAAACATGTTCGTTATTGTCATAAAATCCACGAAGTATCACACTTGCTTAGTCGATAATAACGAAACAATGTGACCCGAGAGAAATAGTAACCACTTATGTCTAAAACCATAAACTACATTTTACAAAAATATAGAAGACGCCTTGGGAAACAAAGATTTAAATATGGTAAGTCTTGTCTAGAGTGTTACGTTTCAGGGGACGGCTACCCGGGTATAAGTGGCGTATAAGTGACGAAAATTACAACAACCGTTCTGAAACGTGACACAGGTCCGTTGCAGGTTTAATCATTTACAGCTGAGTTGGCTGGGGCAACAGGAAATGAAATCTGCATAATAACACGATCAACAACCTGATCTGAGAATCGAAACCATGATCTTGCCATCATGAGTGCAATACCCTACACATTTGGCTTCGCACTTTCATGATGTAAATATTCAATGCCAAATACTTAGACGTTAATGCCATGGAGGGAATGTCTTTTATGATAAGAATTTTCCATCATGCCTGGTATTCGGATAAATATATACACAAGTTTTTAGTGTAGTACAAAATATCGTCTTCCATTTAATTTTGTAAATATAAGTTGGTAGAAACGTCATCATTGCTAACTGGTACTCCGTCGGTTACGACGATGAGTGTTGCAGTTTATCTGATCAACGGAAAAAAACGTGCAAGTGGCTGAATGCTCTACAGACACGCGTACCCTTAACGTGGTTCTCATGGAGATTCGGCGTGTCACTGAATGTGACAAGGCTGGCCGTTTTGAAATACACGTACAACTTATTTTTGCCACCTGAATGGAGTAGAGTAACGTGAAGGAAAAGGAAAATATCACGCCCAAAGACACGACGCACCGCCAAGAAACGAACTCAAGACTTCGAGATCGTGAGTCGAATACACCTAACCACTTAACCACGTGCCTTCAACTACTATTACTAGCTTTTAGGAAAATAAAGACGACAGAGGCATTTGAAATTTAATGCACACCGTCTGTTTACCAAATCAGCATCAATTATGTTATTAATTACCAAATATATATTTGGAATGAAAGAGGCGCAGAAGTGGCTGTGTGCTAAGGAGCTTGCTTACCAACTACATGACTCCAAGTTGCCACTGCGTGGCACTTTGGGCAAGTGACTTCTACATTCTCGGACTGACCAAAGCCTTGTGAGCGGATTTGGTAGACGGAGACTGAAAGACCGTCGTATATATATATATATATAT
>NC_068990.1:28543471-28545159 GCF_001194135.2 Octopus bimaculoides | reverse complement strand
ATATATATATGCAATGACTTCTTTCAGATTCTATCTACAGTATCGATAACACAGAGGAGTGCTTAAATGAAGAGGGAGAAAAGGAAATTACGACGGCTTATATTATCTGTCTCCCTCTTTTTCCAGTCCCTCATAGTGTTACGAAAATATAATTACCTTGGCCACACCACATCGGGCGAAATACTGTGAGCGTTTAGGTAACGTCTCGTTAGACTATGAAGTGGAACTCAATTCAGGTGCAGTTTTTTTTGTGGATATCTATGTGTCCATGTAATAAATTACTATTTATAAATTGCTGTCTATAGACGTGGTTACAGCGACCTAGTGGAATATTTAAAACGGTGGACAAAGTGCTTAGCGGCATTTCATCCATGTTTACTTTCTGAGTTCAAATCCTCACCGAGTTCATCTTTGCTTTTCATCCATTTGGTCTCGACTTCATAAAGTAGCAGACGAGCACTGAGATCGATGTAATCAATTTGCCTTTCCCTCAAAATTTCTGGTTCTGCTCCCTGAAATAGACCGACATCCCTTTGAGAGGGACTGTTCTCATCTCGCCTATTTATACGCCATAGAAAAGGGGTAGCCTCGCTCATGAGAACTTAGGCTTGAAAACAAAACGAATGAGAATAGTGGATGCTGTAGAAAAGTAAGTTTTTCAAGTGAACGCCAGTTATATGTAATGGACGGACCCCTGCTGCCAAATAACTTCCTCTCGTGTCTATGAAAGAAATCAACGACCATTTTATTCGTATATTTATTATTTTATACTTGACCCCGTCGCTTTTATGGTTTTATACGTTAAAAATTGTCAAAAAGAAAACCATTTCAAGTATAATACTATTTTTGTTGAGTAATAAAAGGAATGCTCCCCACCTTCACCTATTTGCACAGCTAAAAGTACTCACACATCCACACATACATACATACATACCATACGGGCACGTTGTATCATACTCAGCCAATTAATTATTAATACAACTCCCATTTTCAGTTCACAGTCTGATGAATCCCAACAGGGATAAGACTGACCAGTCACTGTTAAGGAATTGCCCCCTGAACTGCATCTATCTATCTATCTATCTATCTATCTATCTATCTATATGTATGTATCCATCTCTCTGTCTCTCCCCTTCTCTCTCTTTATATATATATATATACGTACATGTAGGTATGCGTACAACGAAATAAGAAATAAAAAAGATAAAGAGATAGAAAGATAGATAGATAGATAGATAGAGAGAGAGAGAGAGAGAGAGAGAGAGAAAGAGAGAGAAAGAGAGGGATACACAGGAGGAGCGGGGCATACAGAGATATAGAAATATTGATACGTGTGCTCCCATATATATTTCTACGTATACATTTGTCTCACCGATTTAGTTATTTACTATTTTATTAATAATCTTTTCAGACATTACTTCGTAGATTCTAGACTATAGAATAGAGACATCCGACATCATACGCTTCTATTGAACAGAGACTTCTAGCCTAGTCACTGAAGTACCACAATATATATGTCTGCCCCGATATCACGCTGTTTCCATTTTTTTTTTATTATTCTGTCCATCCCATATATTTTTCTGTCAAATCAGATTTCGTTTCTCCTTTTTTTATTTTTTATTTTCATTATCTTGTAATACTTTCAACGCACTTTCAACTCTCTCTCTCTCTCTCTCTCTCTCTCTCTC
>NC_068990.1:28538472-28538691 GCF_001194135.2 Octopus bimaculoides | reverse complement strand
AGAAGAAGAAAAAGAAGAAGAAAGAGGAAGAGGAAGAGGGAACGGAGGAGAAAGGAAAGGACGGGGGAAGAAGAAGAAGAAGAAGAAGAAGAAAAAGAAGAAGAAAAAGAAGAAGAAAGAGGAAGAGGAAGAGGGAACGGAGGAGAAAGGAAAGGACGAGGGAAGAAGAAGAAGAAGAAGAAGAAGAAGGCGGAGAAGAAAAATAAATAAATAAATAAA
>NC_068990.1:28536278-28538462 GCF_001194135.2 Octopus bimaculoides | reverse complement strand
AAGAAGAAGAAGAAGAAGAAGAAGAAGAAGAAGAAGAAGAAGAAGAAGAAGAAGGATTTGAGGAATTTATTTTATTGATTTATGAACTGATGGTTCTGAGGGAATCGTGCACATAATCACGGAGATAAAAACGCATATACCCACGTATGCACATATAAGGATCCCTGCATCCACTCAGCAGCTATGTATGTATGTATGTATGTATGTATGTATGTATGTACGGAAGAATCTGTATATGAACATGCAAAATCAGAGGGATGTATAAAGCCGGCATCAACATATGAGCAATATATACAGAACATATATACGTATCATTTAAGCCGTTAATACCTTAAATAAATGGTTAGAAAGACTCAGGTAAGAACCCATACTGAAACACACAAACACACGCGGTCTTCTCAATACGTGTCCGGACTGTTGCTATAGTAACGAAGCTAAATCACGAAGAGTAAAGACGCTTGGCAAAGATTGACCGTGAACACTGCTGTCCTTGCGCACTAAGTTATAACGTTCTACCTCACTTCCGCTGTTTACTGCAGTGCTTGGAAGTAAGATGTGTAGCGTGTGATCAACGCATAGACTATGAAAAAGAAAGTTGTCTCCCATCCATATACCTGACAGATATGATTAGTATGGTGCGTAGCACCACCAACAGTGGCCTGGTTGTCAGTCATCTGCCTCGTTTTATGACTACGAAGATGACTCTTGAGTCCAGATTTAATGAGGCAGGCTCTTGTACAGACACTGCATGTCAGCATCATAAGAAGACCCTTACCATCTGGAAGTGCAACAGCGATGCCCTTCCTGACAAATGGGAAATGCGCGCACATTCTTTCTTCAAATGCTCAGCAGTCCACTGTAGTTCTCTCGACCCATACATGTGACGGTAATCTCGGCAACTTTCCGAGGAAATCCTTGCAGTATTTACGTCTTGTATGATACAAAACTGTTTTTGTTTTATCAACGTTCGTATATCGCCACCTCTACGAAAATAAAATCACCGAATCGGAATGGACTTAAGGTTGAATCAGAAGCAACGCATCAGCGATTGAGTGAAGAGGTTAACCTTGAAGAATATTCGAGAAGACAGTGTGCAAATAACTCAAGATTTTATTTTGATATATTTAAAGCCATTCTGCATAAAAAGCTTTAGTTGTAAAACTTGAGGAAACAACGTTGAATGTAGTGCCTTGTTTAAAGACATAGATTATTTGCCGATAATCCATCGAGAATCTGTCTTCTCGTTGTTTTAAAAGTTGTTTAACATTCAGTGCTGGAAATCAATTACGTTGGCGAATAATTATATGATACAGAAAGGCCATGAGTTTCTAGAACCGTTAACATATTGGTCAAAAAGCTTAGCAGCATTTTCTCCTGCTTTAGAGTTCAAATGTCACCGAGTAGAGTTTATCCTTCATCATTTCGAAGTCATTAAAATAAGTGCTTTTTGGTCATTAGCGTCGATTTAATCAACTTACTCCTCCTCCGACAGTGCTAGCCATCTACCAAAATTTGATACTAATAACCATATTATTTCTAAAGCGGCAAGCTGGCAGAATCGTTAGCAAAATGCTTAGCAGAAATTCGTCCGTCTTCCGTCCTGAGTTAAAATGGCGCTGCGGTCGATAAAATAAGTACCAGCGGAATAAGTACTGGGTTCAATGTAATCGACTTACCCCACGACCCCCTAAATTGCTGGCTTTATACCAAAATTTGAAATCAATAATTATATGATTTAATCATTCAACGTTTGAGTATATCTTACATCGGTGACCATGCTATCTGCTTACTATTCTACATTTCTATTCGACTTCTTCACCTATTTGACATCATTTTCTTCCTTTTCTCTATTTCCATCTTTTTTCTTATGATTGTTACAGTCATTTACCTGCCGTCATCCTGGAGCACTAATTTAAAAGGTTTGGTCGAGCAAATCCCTCTTAACAGTTACTTGTTAAGTCTCTTACCGATTCCATAAGATTCCTTCGCCGAAAACCAAAATAGCGATCACGTAAACACACAAACCCTAAATGTAAAGTGATGGTGGTGGGGAACAAACATAAACGCGAAGACGAAACCCACGGATATACAAGGTGATGTGCAGTGGGATTGAACACAAAAACACATGGCTGCAAAACGAATATATGTATATATATATATATATATATATATATATATATATAT
>NC_068990.1:28531783-28535408 GCF_001194135.2 Octopus bimaculoides | reverse complement strand
ACACACACACACACACACACACACACACACACACACACACACACACACACACACTCGGACGTAGATATTATAAATAATGATAAAACGACAGTAATGAATCTACTTACTCGTTTATATACTCAAAATATCTTTAAATATTTTGAAAAAGCAAATTTTTAATACGTCTTCTAAAGAACTGTTTACGTTGGTATGACATGAATATTCTAAAACGATGAAACAAACTACACAAACTCTAATGGCGTTCGCTAAATTCGTTTAGTCATTACAATTTTCACACACACCACACACACACACACACATACACACACATGCATACATTCATGCATACATGTACAGACATGCACATAGATGTGTGTGTGTTTTTCTGTTTGTTAAATCTAGCTATTACAGATATCGTTTTGTTTAGATAACCTTTATATAAGAGAATCTTTCATTGACTACATCGTGCAATCGATTGCCACGTTTACTGCCGGCCTCCAATTAAGCCGTGTCGCTTCAGACATCCCCCTCGATGACTGCCAATACACATTTCCGGTATCAGTGTCACGCCTTCGTTTTCTTCATTGATTTCCACAATTTCTCTCTCTTTCAAGCTTTCCATATCTCTCACTCTCTCTCTATTTCTGTATCCCGCTCACGCTTAAATGCGCATAGACTTTGTATTCACTCTGCTCTCTCTCTCTCTCACACACACACACACACACACACACACACACACACACACACACGTGCACACAATCACACACACACAAGTACACAAAACTACATTGGCATGCAAAACCATAGGCACACGATTTTTCAGGCACATATACAAATGCATAATAAAGTAAGACTTGCATTTCTTGATTATAAAATGTACGGTAGAATGGTTTCTGTACCAAACCAAGACATTGGAAACAAACTAAATTTAGTGAGTGGAATAATCAATTTGCAAACGTGTAATTCTTCTTAAAAATAGCAAACAAGACAGTCTCAAAATTTTAATTAATTTTCTTCAATTAAATCAAGACTTTTGTTGAGAACGATTTTGATGTTTAGTGATATGGTGTCAACTACGTACATGTTTCTGTGTTATTAAACTTCATTAAGGAAGAAATTCCTAACTACATTGGATAGATGTGAAAACGTTGAGAGAGATGGAATTTCCTTAATATAGACTGGCTTTAAAAGAATAGTTAAAATCAAAATACTCAGGGAAGGAAGCATAGTAAAAAAAAAAATAATAGTCAGATGAATGAGAGAATGCTTCATGTAGAACAGAAAGTAATTTAAATTCAGTTGAATATAGTAACCTGCAAAAGTCTTCGGCCGCTTTAAACAATTGTAAATTTCTTCTAATTTCCAACTTATAATAAATTCCAATTTTCTACTAAGCTTGAATTTGTCAGGAGGTCTCCAGGAAAGAAAACTGACCCACGTTACGCGTCGAAAACTGTGGAGTTTGCAGGTAGGAGTCTGATGCCATCGGGATACCAAAAAAGTGACTGTTCAAGAAAGTTGGTTAAAATTGACAATTTGATACCAGACTTGGATGAAGGTGAGATTTGTCAGCATGATGGAGCTCCATGCCACAGGTTGCGTGCAACACAACAGTGCCTGGCTGACGAAGGTGTTACCGTATTGAAACATTGGTCCTCTCAGAGCGCTGACTTAAATATCATGGAGCAAATGTGGACAGAACTAAAGAAGAGTTCGTCAGAAGAATCCACGCAAACTTGAAGAGTTGTAGGAGCTCAGCCACAGAGAATGGCATCTCATACCTGTGAAGATGGTGAAATATTTGTATGCATCGCTTCCCAGGCGCATTGAAGCAATCATTCAAACTAAGGGAAGCCACACAAAATATTAACAATGTAGAGTAACTTCTTGAAATGAACATTATGTAATAAATTTTCATTATTAACATTTTTCTGTTTTAAAACAGTGTATCTTGATTGGTTTGTGAGGTGGCCGAAATCGTTTGCAGGGCCACTTTTGGAGGTCGTCTCGCATCTCCCCCCCCCCCTCATTTATAACCCCTACTACAAATGGAATGATTAGGTATGGAAATGACTCCAGCAGGGCCAATGTTTCTTCTCTAAAAGACAATGCGAAACATCCACTTATAAGTTGGCAATTTGTAGAACTTTACAATAGTTTAGACGTTTACACGGCATTGTACTTACTTGTTGAGGAAACTTACTATCCATCCATCCTTCAATCCATCCATCCATCCATCCACCCATCCACCCATCCATCCATCCATCCTTCCGTCCGTCCATGATCGATCGATCGATCGATCCATTTCTTCATCACGTCTCTCCGCTCACCGTTCCTGGGAAAGTCGTGGGATTAGATTCCTGAGGTATCTCTTCCATGAGGTTCTATCAGAACCGTCATCACACTTTCCGGCTGAATTCCTCGGTGTGATCAACTGGGACTATGGATGTTATCCAATCATCTCGTTCTTGGCTTGAACTGAAGGACCAGTCTTATGATTTCTTCCTGCGAATTACTAATCACATGCATTTCAGAAATTGCTATAGCAAGGAAAGACAAAAACTGAAGTTTTATTTAATTAATAGTTATGATATATGGAATGTAGAATGGAAGATTGTGTTATGATGACAACACATATGTATGTATGCAACAGGCTTCCGTACAGTTTTTGCCTACCAAATTAATTCAGAGGGCATTGGTCTGCACCGGGTTGTAGTAGAAGGCATTTACCTAAGGTAGGTGCAATGGGAGAGAAACCGAAACGACACCACTACAAAGCGACGTCTTCACCACAAGGCTTGCATCTCTTTCTGTAAAATGGCTCTCCGTCAGTTATGACGACGAGTGTTCCAGTTGACCCGATCAACAGAACAGCCAACTCGTGAAAATAACATGCAAGTGGCTGAGCACTCCACAGACACATGTACCCTTAACGTAGTTCTCAGGGAGATTCAGTGTGACGCTGAATGTGACAAGGCTGGCCCTTACAGACCCCATTCACTTTTTTGCCACTCGAGTGACTGAAGCAGCGTGAAATAAAATTGTCTTGCTCAAGGACACAACGCGTCACCGGGTTCGAACTCATGACTTTAGGATCGTGAGACAAATCCCTCGACCACTAAAGTACGAACCTTCACCACTTGTTTATGCCTTTAGAAATACACTCACCTACACGCATAATCCGTCTCATTTGTTTTTATAAACAGTTACAAAGGTAATCTCAGTGAGACTCACCCATATCCCAGCTCTAGCTGTTTACTTTCTCTTTCTCCTCCATTCTTAATAACTTCCTGTTTGAATTAATCGATGGCAATAGCTATAGCGAGACATTCTACCCCACGCAGCCTTTAAATAAGACACTTGTCGGTATGAGGTATCGATTAACTTGTGGTACAGTTTTAATTGCTAAGATTGACTATTTTGTATACTTGCAACTCAAGCGAAGCACAAACCACATGTGATCTATGCATGCATAGGCATGGCTGTGTGGTAAGAAGCTTGCTTCCTAACAACATAGTTTTCGGTTCAGACCCTCTGCGTGGCACCTTGGGCAAGTTTCTTCTACTATAGCCTCCGGCCGACCAAAGCGTTGTGAGTGGATTTGGTAGACGGAAATTGAACATGCATACATATATATATATATATA
>NC_068990.1:28528549-28529687 GCF_001194135.2 Octopus bimaculoides | reverse complement strand
GTTTCGAGCTACGCTCTTCAACAGAAAGAATACGGAGACAAGGAGAAAAACACGGAGAAAAAAAATTGAATAGTGTTCAGTCAACGGTCAATCATACACGCACACACACGCACGCACGCACGCACTCACACACACACAAACACACACACACACACACACACATATATATATATATATATATATATCTGTATATATATATATATATATTATTCTTAAAGAAGAATATAGTTGAGAGCAACTATGATGTTTCGACCAGCCAAGACGTCGACGGCCTGCGAGGCATTGAATTTAATCTTGGTTTATAAAGTCTCTGTGGGGTTTAAAATGTGGGTTTGAGTGGTGTAGTAATGAAGTTAACGCGTGGGTTGTGGTGCAGAGGTGTTTTGGAGAAAATGATTAAGTATTTTGTTACGTCTGAAAGTTATTCATGTTTATACATATGTCTTTGTGTATGTGTGTGTATGTGTGTTTGTGTGTGTGTGTGCTAGTTTGATGTTTTAAGTTATAGATACATGTCGATACATAAGGGCATATACGCATGATCGAAGGCGTACGTTTGTTCAAAGAAGTGAGGCCAATGTTTGACGTATCGCAAACTTAAGTATACATCGTAATTTCATTAATAGTACTCTAAAGTAAATGGAATATAAGTAAGATTGGATGTATGTATGTACGTGTGTGTGTGTGTGTGTATGTTTAGGGGTGCGTAAGTACTGCATTCACTAGAGATTGAAAGATGTTCATTGTTGTATTTTGATCCGGAGAAAAATAGTTCTGAAGATATATTGCGTTTCAAGAAAATCGTACTGAGCATCCAATAAACGTCAGCCTCAATAAACGACAAATGTTTCGGCATGATATTACCTATTCAGTGACAGAATAGGCTTCACTTGGTTGGAATTCATCTTGTACTTTTTTCCTGTATATGTTCGTCTAAATTCAGACATAATATACGGTTGTGTGGTAGGAAGTTTGCTCTTCAACTGCATGGAAACTTAGGCAGGTGACACCCACTATAGCCTCTGGTCAACCAAAGCCTGTGAGTTTCTTCGGCAGCCGAAAACTAAAAACAAACCCACCGTATATGTGTATGTATATACATACACATATACGTACACACATATATATATAAATATAT
>NC_068990.1:28527216-28528323 GCF_001194135.2 Octopus bimaculoides | reverse complement strand
ATATATATGTATATATATCTGTGTGCGTATATAGGCATATATACGTAGGTTTGTTTATGTGTGTGGTGGGATTTGAGTGAGTCTGCGTGTGTATGTGTGTATGTATACGAATATATGTGCATGTGTGTATATGTGAGTGTATTTGTGTGCGTATACAGGCATATATACTCCAGTTTGTATATAACAGACTCTGGTAACCAGCAGTATGCATCCACCAACTGCTACAAAATTCAAACCAAGACGGACGGACGGACAGACGGACGGAATGGCCTTGTAGTGAAAGATTTCAAAGTAATGGAGACAGCTCTTGAATATCACCTGCGGAAACCCAACTGCGCAAACAAACGCTTGCATTGTCAAATACCTGTATTTTTGGAGAACCACGTTAGGTGGAAACAACTGTACTGTTCAACCGCACACACACACACACACACACACACACGCAACACACACACACATACACACACAACTACACACACATCTTCACCGACGGACACAGCTCCAACACAATACTCAGTATCCCACCCGTGAGGGATCGAAGCTAGATGGATTGAAATTATTATAGTGATCAATAAACTTTATCGTATCTTCCATCTTCGTCTGTCTCATTAATCTAACAACCAACGAACAGTATGCCTGTGAAGTGCTTTACCCGTAAACTGCTACCTGTATACCATACGATTTATTAGCCAATAATATGTTAATAAATTTGATTTGAAAGATTCGTGTTGTGAAATCGTGTGTTGAAACATTGTTACGCACATATACGCAAACGCCCACATTTATGTGGTGGCACATAGCTTAGTGGTTAGGTTGTTTCACTCAGGATTGCGAGATCGTGGTTTCGATTCCCAGACAGGGAGTTGCGTTGTGTTCTTGAGGAAAACACTTCATCTCATGCTGCTCGGCAATGGTTTCGCTATCTGACATGTGGCATATGGTGCACCTGTACAGGTAATTTCGATTTGATGGAGAGAGTGAGCTTAGGTGAACACAAACTTTTGATCAATATTAAAAATATCATCTTTGTGGTTGATCGTCAATTTCTTGTTGAACCCTCATACGTTCTCAGAAGAGTCCATGATATATATATATATATATATATAT
>NC_068990.1:28524475-28526819 GCF_001194135.2 Octopus bimaculoides | reverse complement strand
CAATCAAATACAGAAAAAACTGTGAAGTAACCTGTATTCTTTTGTTCATCAGTACACGTATGGTCAAGATATATAAAAATAAACAAGAATCACCTACCATGATGTAGCCATCACAGCAACGATGACTTTTGTTCACAATTATATATCCCTGAAAGAGGTAAATATGTTGCTTATTTTTGGTAGTTTTTTTACTTATTTAGTCCCTCGATAGTGTGAGGCATTGATACACAGTTAATGCCCTTTATATATAATATATAAACAATTTCAGCATGGAAAATGTTTGTAAGCCACTTAAGAACACACAAAAAACGTTAGTTTCACTTCAACGTTTAAATTTAATTTGTGTCAAAATATTTTCTTCGCTTTGAAACCGCGATCTGTTCACTGACAAAACATCGTGCTGCTTCTAAAGAAAGTAACTCTTGGTTCATGATATATACAAGTTGGCCCAAAAGCAGGTCTACAGTTATTCAACTATCTCTTTCGCCTTCATATATTAACAGTTTAAATCTTAATTATAAAAAAATATGAAACCATTATTCTATGCTAATTTAGTTAATTGTAAGATAGAAATTTAAATGAAATAAAATGTTTCAAAAGAAATTTAAAGCGCCTGTGTAATAACAGTAACCTACTTTTGGGCCACGCTGTATATGTTTATGTATGTGGGCATGTATGAGTGTATGTATGCATATATGTATATGTGCATGTATGCATGTACTTATGTATATGTGTACATGCTTATGCATGCATATACGCATATATGCATGTATATATGTACGTACGTATGTATTTGTGTATATATGTGAATATTTACGTAAGTGTATAGACGTGTGTACGTGTGTGTGTATGTGAATATACATGTAGACATATGTTTATGTACTGAGATGTGTGCCTGTTAAAGTTGTATATATAACTGTTACTCTGTCGAAGGTTGTGCATATATATATATATATTTCACTCACTCTCTCTTTTTTCTCTCTCTTTCTCTCTCTCTCTCTCTCTCTCTCTCTCTCCCTTTCATACACATATGTCTATTTCATAAACGCATACATACTTCTTTCACTTTCTCTTCTCTTTCCCTTTAAAACAAAAGTAAATAAATAAAAAAGTTTTCCGGAAATTAACGAACTCCGGATGATGCAATCATATTCAGTAAAAAATATTTCTGAATGATTAAAATATTCTGTTCGTCAATAAGACAGCTGTCTTCTTTTTTTCTTAGAGAGCACGAAGACTATGAGTTTTTGTACAATGATAGGAAGAGCCGACATCGAAGGATCAAAAACTGTATTCGGTAAATTTGTTGTAGTTTAATTAATAATGTTACTGTTTAATCCTTCCTAGAATTAAGATTGAATGAATGTGGCGATATCTAAGGTATGTTTGTCCCCAAGTAACACTTATTCTCGTACGTGTTGATACCGCCGGATTGAATGGTACTACCCATGTGTCGAAACCAAGGAAGCAATCGTCAAAACATCCAGACAATTAGGTGATACAACAATGAGACAACAAAACATCCAGATAGACGATACAAAGAAAACCAGGACTTGTCATTCGGAGTTTTCTTTCCTCAGTTAAGTTACAGATTATCTTTGAAATTTCGGGTAGTTATACTCAAGATTGCTCAAATATGGCAAGCCCTAAGAAAAAAACTAAGCTAAGGGCACTAGATTCCTTGGAAAAAAGTACCGAATGTATACGAAAACAAGGACGGAAAAAAAACGGAGAAATGGTACACAAAAACAAATAACAGGACATTAGCAACGGGTATATATATATATATATATATATATATATATATATATATATATATATGCATACATACATACACTCGTGAGAATCTAGTTACGAAACGAAAATGTAGATAACAGATTTTAGAGTGTCAGTTCCTAAAATTTATATCAACATGTTATATATATTTATACGGCTCTATACAAATTTTATTTTGCACTCATGAAGACTTCTTTCTTAGGAATATATCACGGATATATTTTGAATGAAAAGTTATATTATTGGCTCAAAGTATTGCTGATACTCTGTTTATTAATCCACTGTGTAGAAGTAAGTCTGTATAAACATAGCAAATGTGGTTTCTACTGTTGCGTGTTTAGAAATAATCTAGAATATTTCAGATCTACTCTTATTTATTTTCTGCTACACAAAGCTTCAGGCGGTTTTTCTATGGAAAGAGTGCGTTTGCAGAGAAGCGATATGTTTTCCCACTCTGATATGTATTTTAGCTTAATAATAGGCATATATGTCTCGAATTACCTTTTATGCACATCACTCTATATTTCCTTTTCTTTCTATCGTTCGTTCGTTTTATATATATATATAT
>NC_068990.1:28516646-28524465 GCF_001194135.2 Octopus bimaculoides | reverse complement strand
TATGTGTGTGTATACATATGTATGTATATATATATATATACATACACCCGTGGATTTGGATACTATCAAATTTTCATTTCGTTGATTTCTGTGCTACCTTCATCTATGTAACACATGTTATTAATTTTATTTTTCAACTACAGAGAAGGAATGTACACAACTGGAAGAACATTGCACTAAACTACCTCTTTTTATTGGATTGCCTTGCGTCTATGCTTTGAGTTCAAATCCTTTCACTTCTGGTAGACTGTTTCCATTCTTCTGGTGATAACATATTTTTCAGGTTGAAACTTATGTTTATTTGACAAAACTATAATCTATTCAACAGCAGCTTTATGTTTTATAGAGACTAAATTGTAGTAATTGGTACAAGTTTATAGTGACCATGGAGCGGTCGTCTATAGACGACTCTTTGACCAGAGGAATACAGCAGTTTGTGGCTTTCTGCACAATATTAATCGCAAAACCGCGGTGATCTGAGTATAGTTGTTTCATTGCAACGCCAGTGGATAGGAAATGAGTGACGAGAGGAGAAACGAGGAATTAAACAAAATGTGTAGGTGTGTGTGTGAGGTGAGGTACGTGAATAGACAACTCTGAAAAGCAAACGTAACACTAGTAGAGAGCAAAAAGAAAGAATGATAAACCAGCACATCTATGGACCAATGTTCGGTGTCTGTGAGTGATCTGCTTTGTGTTATTCAATCCATAGTCATTATTTAAAGATAGCATTATTGAAAGATAGCAGTGTTTGAATAAGCTGTAGCGGCACGATGCAGGTTATTACGGGAGTCGACCGTGCGTGACACCTTTAGCTGTCCAAGAACTCCTCTATATCAACATAAAACATTCCAAGTCATCATTTATTTCTTCTGGAAATGCATTTATTTCAAGTTAACTTGAATTACATAATTTAATTTTAAAGTGTGTATAGTAATTTTTGAAACAAGTGTTTCGGACAATATCGTTTACACTGTCTGAAGTTAGGTTGTTACTTAAGAGCTTGAATGAAATTATGGTCTACAGTTAGACATATTCTTACTTACATCTACTAATACAACGTGATTATCTACCTAACCTGAAGGTTGCATAGTAGTGGCTTGTTCAGAGTTTGAAATCATTAATTAAAATTGTGGGAATATTTGAAGCAGATCACTTAAGCATTCTATCTGTAATTATTCCTTATAGTGATGTAATTAGTGACATTATTTCTCCGCAGCAACACAAAATATTCATAATAACTCTACTTACCATTTTCTAATCAAGGTAAATGTAATTAATTTTATGTAAATGCCATAAACTAGAAGAACTGTTAAAAGCCAGTACACATACGTTACCTTTTGAGGCCTTATGAGATTTCTCGACTTCTTATCAATTTTCTAAGTTTTCCTTTGAAACAAAGTAACGTCAGAATCGTTCTGACTTTGAAATATGCATACAACTAAGTCGTGGATAAATATCATTTGTTAAGCAATATCATTCGACAAACTTGTCTTTAGGCAGTTGTCACTAGAGACATAAATAGTACATTCTAAGGTAGGCAAAACGAAGCAAAATCTTGAGTTTCGTAGAATAATATTGATAAGTTTCTCTTGGCAAACTAATGATAAAAACCAGTGAGCTTTATAAAGACACATCCTACGCATGCACACTAGAAATAGAAAAAAATCAGCAACGGCTACATTCATGAATAGAAAAAATCAGCAACGGCTAAATTCATGATCATCATCATTATATTAACCATAGCAATCATTTTCATTATGAACTTCAACAACATTATCATCAATATAAACAACAACATTATTAGCGTCAACATCACCGCCATCGATAATGATAGTTACTTTAACGAGAGACGAAATGGTGGATTGACAATACTTCCCATCGAACACATACAACGTCATCTTGGAAACTTAAGAAACAAGCTGCCAACGACCCACACATGCACATACACAACCTGGCTGCAGTTACAATTTTCGGCTCTGTGGCTGTTGTGGTGGCAATTGGAGACTAAAAGTTTATATATTGTACAATGACTCCAGCAATAAAGGTGTTGGTCTTGTTTAGAGCCCAAAACTGCTCTGATCAGAAAGAAGCCCTTCATGTGTTTGTGTCTTTATGTCTGTGTTTGTCCTCCTCCCACCCGCATCTCCGCTTGACCACCAGTGCTGGTGTGTTTACGTTCCCGTAACTTAACGGGTCGGCAGAGTAGACCGATAGAATAAATACCAGGGATTAAAAATAAGTCCTGGGGTCGATACATTCGACTAAAATATTCTTGTCCACTGTGTCCCAGCATGACCGCAACTCAATGACTTAAGCAAGTAAGAGATTAAAAATAAAATATTGTTTCTGTACTAACCGTGCTTTCAATGTCCCAAGAGAAAAGAAATACGTAAAATTTGCAGTTTTAAACCTTTGAATGGCACTTCTCCAGACCAGCATCAAAACCTATTCTAATTTAAGAGGACGATGCAAACGGAAATTCCTGATAGACAAACAGTAACATTTTCATTCCGGAGTACATAATAAGCAAAAAGAAAGAAAAAAAAAGAATCAATACTGAAATATTCTTTTCTATTCAAGGTACAAGGCCCAAAATGTTTGGGGAGGGGTCCAGTCGATTATACCGACTCCAGTACGCAACTGGTACCTAATCTATCGATCCCGAAGAGATGAAACGCAATGTCGACCTGAACGGGATTTGAACTCAGAGCATAAAGACAGACGAAATATCGTTAAGCATTTCGTCGGCGTGCTAACGTTTCTTATTTCTTTATGGCCCACAAGGGACTAAACAAGTACAGACAAAGGGATTAAGTCGATTACATCGACCCCAGTGCGTAACTGGTACTTAATTTAGCGATACCAAACGGATGAAAGGCAAAGTCGACCTCGGCGGAATTTGAACTCAGAACGTAACGGCAGACGAAATACCGCTATGTATTTCTCAAGGCGTGTTAACGTTTCTGCCAACTGAAATATTAAAAATCTTTACCTTTCACCTCTCTTTGTTTTATTTTTTGTTTGTTTTTGTTTTTTTTTGCTTGTATCTATCAAAACGTAAAACCAAGAGATCTTTAAAAAAATAATGTACGAACTAGACATTACATATTATGGTTTGTATGTTGTCGAAGTGAAACGCTTCTCAGCTACATCTCGATGATGCATGGCCTGCTATTTGATATACGAGTTGTTGACAACAGCCGGATAAGAGCGAGATGATATATATAATGTCGCTGTGATAAATTAGTTCAGCAAACCGCTTCATGTTAGTTGGTAGAAGCATATATTTCTTAGACAAGAATGAGCACTACTAATATATGCACTTGAATATATGTGTATGTATGTGTGTGTATGTGTTTGTTTGTGTATATATGTATATATGTGTGTGTGTAAGTATATATATATATATATATATATATATATATATATATATATATATATATATATATATATATATATATATATATATATATATGTATATACACATATATCTGTGTGCGTGTGTATGTGTGTGTGTATGTGTGTGTGTGTATGTATGTAACATATATAGTGGAGATATAGAGTCGGTTAATTGAGATATTTCACTGTCGATTGAAAGATGTAAAAACGTAATCGATTTTAAAATCACTTTGAGTTACATGTATGCATGTGTCAGTGCGTACGTGAAGGCCTCCTTCCAGACAGTTTACGTACTGGGCTCCTGATTATTATGCTGTTAGTTCGATTTGAATGTCTTGAAGCAAAGGGATCTTTTTTAAAACGGGGGCCACATTTTTCATTAACGAAACACTTTGAAACTTGGAACACTGGTAGAATGTGTCATATAAAACATATTTTTCTCTTAGTCTTCTTAAAAAAAAAAGAAATCCATAAGCTATTCCATGTTAAAGTTGTCGTATTTCTGTAATTTCAACCAATCACTGACGTCCATTCAGCCGATATACATTAAGTGCCGACTACATAAACAAACGATTCTGAAACAATTAACCCTACCCTAACCCTACGGTTAGGGTTAGGGTTATGGTTAAAGCAAATTTAAAATGAAAAAAGCAAATAAAATGAAGGTATGGAGATTAAATACGCTTTACATCGCTTAATCAGCCAAAGGAGTAAATGTAAACAACTGAATACTTGTCAGTGATTGGTTGAAATTATCGAAATAAGACAATTTTTTACATGAAATAAATTCGAATACAAAAATATTTTTTCTGTTCTATAACACAAAATAGATAAGTATACGAAGTTTGAAAGTCTTTCCGTACCAAAAACACTACGTAAAACATTAATGAAAAATGTGGCCCCCGTTTTAAAATAGATCCAAGCAAAGCACTTCATTTCCGGTTGTTTTTCTTCCCCCAGAAGAATCGATTTACAGAGGACATCAGGGTTAACTGGATAAATCTTTCTACACCTTGTTGCTTCTTTCAGGATTGAGATATTGTATTGCAAGAATGCGGAAGTGTGGTTCAATGACAGATCTTGATCACATGCCGGGAAAAGAGAGGACTCTTTTACAATCGCTTACAGGCTGAGTGTTCTTGTTAATCCAGCATTGGTTTAACCAATTAAGCTAACAGCGATTTGGACACAGAGTACTAATAATCGAAATAAATGCAGCAACGCATGACGCATAACATTATCAAAGTCCCACTGACCTACCTCCCTATATTCGTACTTTAGCCTTAAATGACGTCGAGCTGGCGGATTCGTTACCGCAGCGGGGGAAAAAAAGCTTAAAGGCATTTTGTTCGTGTTTAAGTTCAGAATTCCAATTACACCGAATCCACTTTGACTTTCATCCTTTCGGTGTCAATAAAATAAGTACCAGTGGGGCATTAGGGGGTCAATGTCATTGATTTATCCCTAACCCCCAAATTACTGGCCTTGTGCCAAAATCTGAAACCACTTATTATTTGGAAGAAAAGTATGAATGATCTGTTTTGAACTCGGCTGGATTTGAACATAGAATTCCCGCCTCAAAAAACAAACAAAAAAAAATGCATAAATACTGCAACACATTTCGTTTGATACTCTGGCGACTTTGCTAATAACTATATATGTCTGTAGCGGTATTTCGTCTGTCTTTACGTTCTGAGTTCAAATTCCGCCGAGGTCGACTTTGCCTTTCATCCTTTCGGATTTGATTAATTAAGTACCAGTTTCGTACTGAGGTCGATGTATTCGACTGGCTCCCTCCCACCAAATTTCGGGCCTTTTGTCTGGCGTAGAAAAGAATAACTGTATATGCGTGTATAGTTATGAACTTGTCTGTGCCTTTCCGAGTTAAACGATAATTATTTTGATGAGCATTCATCTAGAATTGTCGAGTTACTACAGTCGTCCAAGCTTCTGTCTGAATGCTCCACGGAATTTCTTCCGACTTCCTGTGCTCTCACTTCAGGTCCTGCCGAGACAGACACTCAATTTCATCGTTCTGTAGCACAATAAACACGTCAATTCAAGGCAGAGAATTAATGGAATTTTAAGAACATCAAATTGGTTTCCTAGCGTAATTGGTTTCCTAGCGTAATATTTTTCCGCGCTTTGCGTTAAGAGTTCGAATCTCGCTATAGCGTAAATGATGGTGGTGAGGGGCTAGATTGAATGAACCCATGAGCCGGATCTTCTGACCGGTATTATGATGAAGGCGCTTTAGAGCAGTGTACCCGGTAGTAAGCATTCAAGTCAAATTTCCGATTTGAAAATACTCTCCTTCCCACAAATTTCGGGGACCCTAAAACAGGCAACTTGCACTGATTTAATTCATAACACTAACATAATAACAGTTTCAAATTCTGGCAAAAGACAGCAATTGGGGGAGGGGCTAATACAATTGCATCAACCTCAGTGCTCAAATGAGATTTATTTTATAGAATTCAAAGGGATGAGCGGCGAAGTTGCATCCAAGGCGGCGAGCTGGCAGAAACGTTTACACGCCAGTCGGTGTTTCGAATGTCTTTACGTTCTGAGTTCGAATTCCGCCAAGGTCACCTTTGCTTTTCATCCTTTCGGGGTCGATAAATTTTGTACTAGTTGCATATTGGTGTCGATCTAACCGACGGGCCCCCTCCCCCAAAATTTCAGACCTTTTGCCTGGAGTAGAAAAGAATATTTGCGCTCACATCCTACGCTCGAGACGTTTCATCAACTGAGAGGTGGGGCGAGCTTCGGTGAAAGAGTTCTTCACCTCGAAGGAAAAGAACTGGTATCAGGGTGGCATTAAAGAACTGGAAGAAAAGTGTCTTTAGACGGCTCAATACAATGTCCTCTGCTTTGAATGGTTGGCTACTTTTTTTGTCATTTGAAGAATACAGCAAATAAGTTACCAAAATAGCGCAAAACATTCCACTCAATATAACACAATAAGATAATAATACCATACTTTATCATACTTAAGACAGCCAACATATTATGGAAGTTCATAAAGCGGCGAGTAAGAAGAATCGTTTCCACACCGGGCGAAATGTTTAGCAGTATTTCGTTCGCTGCTACAATCTGAGTTCAAATTCCACTAAATTCGATTTTGCATTTCATCCTGTCGGGGGTCGATAAATTAAGTACCAGTGAAACACTAGGGTCGATGTATTCGATTAACACAACAAAACATTCAAAGCAGAGGCCACTGTATTGAGCCGTCTAAAGACACTTTTCTTCCAGTTCTTTAATGCCACCCTGATACCAGTTCTTTTCCTTCGAGGTGAAGAACTCTTTCACCGAAGCTCGCCCCACCTCTCAGTTGATGAAACGTCTCGAAAAGGCATTCTGGTAGTTCATGCAAATATGTGTCCCCGTTATTCCTAACTAGTTTCCAATTTCAAAAACATTATTATTGTTCTGATCAGCACAATCCATGAAATTATTGTGATTTACTCTCCGGCTGAAGGACTCTTTTCCCTTTTACTGGTTTCAATCATTAGACTGCGGCCATGCTGGGGCACCGCCTTGAAGAATTTTAGTCGAATGACTCGAAACCTTTGCTTATTATTTGTTTCATTTTTTTGCTTGGTACTTACCCTATCGGTCTCTTGTGCAGAACCGCTAAGTTCCAGGGACGTAAACACACCAACCCTGGTTGTCGAACTGTAGTGGAAAACAAAGACAGACACATAAAACTATCTCTCTCTCTCTCTCTCTCTCTATATATATATATATATATATATGACGGGCTTCTTTCAGTTTCTGTCTTCCGAATCCATTCATAAGGCTTTGATCAGCCTGCGGCTATAGCAGAAATCACGCTTGCCCAAGTTGCCGCCGAACCCAGAACCATGTGGTTGGGCAGCCAGCGTCTTACCCCACAGCCACGCATAGTCCACCTAGGAATGTTAAATATGCTTTTCTACTCTAGGCACAAGGCCCGAATTTTTGGAGAGGGGACCAGTGGATTAGATGATTCACTACGCAACTGGTACTCAATTTATCGACGCCAAAAGGGTGAAAAGCAAAGTCAACCTCAGCGGAATTTGAAGTCAGAACGTAAAGACAAACGTAATGCTGGTAAGCATTTCGCCCGGCGTGCTAACAATTCTACCAGCTCGCCGCCTTTTGGTGTTAAATAATAAACATATTGTATGTTTATATCAGACAAATTGTAAATACTATATATAAATATTAAACGATGGCGCATGCGTAGCTGTGTGGTAACAAGTTGGCAACCCATCCGTATGGAACTCGTTTAGCCCCACTAAGTTTCACCTTGCTCGAGTATCTTCTACTATAGCTTCGTGTAAACTGAAGCCTCCTGAGTAGATTTGGTGGACGGAAACTGAAAGAATCCCGTCGTATATATATATACATACATATATATATATATATA
>NC_068990.1:28508314-28516636 GCF_001194135.2 Octopus bimaculoides | reverse complement strand
TGTGTCTTTTTTTCAGTGTTTGTCCCTCTCACCATTTGACAACCGGTTTTTATTTGTTTACATCCATGTAACAGCAGTTCGGTAAAAGAAACCGAAAGAATAAATATTAGGTTTAAAAATACATGCTGGAGTTGATTCATTCTACTAGAATTTCTTTGAGGCGGTGCCCCAGAATGGGCAGGGTCTGATGACTAATACAAGCAATAGATCAAAGGTACCGACCTGTCGTTTTGTTAGGGAATATTTAAGAATAAAGTCGAATGGCTTGTAGGTTACATCGCTGGACCCACGATCATAAAGGTCGTTGGTACGATTCCTGGGTCGGACGAAAATTTTTTTCTTGGTTTGGGCACATAGTTGCACATTACTCCGCATTCTATTCAACTGAAAGCCATTTCTATCACCGTGTTACAGTAATACCCTGTATTTTCAGCTTGTGCATGGTTGGGAAGGCAGAGATCGTGTCTATGTCTTCTCACCACAACATAAGTACCGAAAACAATACGAGAAATCTCGAAACAAACTAAAAGACATAATGACATACTCGCTTCCGAGTGATGACTAACTTTCTTTGTTTTGGCTTCCTAAACGTTGAACATCCACATTTCAAAGACAATTTCACATTTTTATTTTGAAATGTTTTTGGTCTGTATATAATTGTAGATTTCACAAAATATTGAATATATTGGATGCTTTAATCAATTTCTAGAATTTTACTTAATGGTTTTGTTTTAATCTAAAAGAAAGTATGTTGTTAATTAGTTCCTGAATATATCCTATATGTTCCATATGTACAGGAGATATATACAGAAAATCAGAGATAATATCAAAATAATTATTATTTCTCTCAACCAACAACGACGGAAAACGAACTATCGTAACTAAGAACAGAACACTTACGCTCGGTGTATTACTGTGTCTTAAAAATTTGAAGAGAAACTGGAGCTATTTTTTAGTGAGTAATGAGTAAATTAGCGAAATAAGATGATGAAAAGAGAGAAAACTTAGAGAAATTTGATAAGAAAAAGAAACAAAGTAGCATATTTAAAACCAATTAATTAAGATTGTAATCTTGCATATTAAAGTTAAATACTTTAATGATATATGTCTGTGTCTTCTAAGGTGAAAATGATGTCTTACCACGCTAGATTATCTTGAGATATATTCTATACAGACATTCATACGAATTCTTATCTCTCTGCCTGGTAATTATATATATTATTTACAATTATAAATGCATGTAATATACTCCGTAAAATAGCATGTGCTTATTTTACTCGGCAGGTTAAAACAGTGCAAGCGTTACGGAAGGCTGCCCTCAAATACTCTTGGTTTATGGGAGTTACTCTGAGTTAGTTTGAGTGTGTTTTCTTTACACATTAGTAAATCTGAGTTACACTTGGATCACAAAAGAGCAAATATATCTTCAATAAAACAGTATAGAATTATGCAATCACTTTTAAACTGGAATTCTCTAGACATCTTATATTATTCTGTGCTGATGAAGAGAAATAACCCAGAAATCGCGAAACACAGATATTGTTTTGAGCTGAGTGGGGGTGCTAGATTCCCTTGTTCCAAATTATAAAGCCACAGAGAGTGACGTATAGCCTGCTGGAGACGATGCCTCCTGGGGCTAATTTACAGCAACATTCGTCCTAAACCAGTACTGCCATTTTATGTTGGCAAACAGTCTTTACTACAAAGTATTGTTGCTGGATATCTCACGTTGGGAGATTTAAAAATAGTAATTTTCGAATCATAAAAGATATTGAAAGTAAAAGATGTAGCAAAACGAAATGGTTGTGAAAGAAGATTAACCCAGTTGAAGTATTATAGCAAGATGCGTAAAAAGCAATGTCTTCACAAGGTTTTGAAAATGTGACCACGAATCAAAGAAGCTCTAAAACGAAGCCAATTCCTTAGAAGTGTATTACAATGACTACGAGAAACAAAATCATTTGAGGCGCAATAAGTTGGGCAGAAAAAAAAAACCTGGTACGTTTCATAGAGTATTTTTAATAGAAATACGTCTGGAAGAAACCTTAAACTCTCGTGTGTTGCATTGACCTTGCATATGGAGATTTTTGAAGCAATACTAAAGAAATTTAACAGGACAATAGACATCCTCAAAAGAAATGAAATTCGATATTCTGGGCCACATGAAATGAAATGAGTTAGAATTTTAAAACTTGAAGTCAAATATATGTGTATTTCAGTAAAAAGATGATAAACTTTTATAAATGAATTTATGTATTTATTCATGCAAGCATACAACGTTTGTTTAAACGTAATCAAATTGGAAATAAGAACGAATGTATAATGTCTAATGATATGCAATTTAATAAATGTATAATGAGAGTTGAGCGAATTCTATGATAACACAAGATAAGGTGAATAGCATTGCATGCAATTATAACCCATGTCAAATGACAAAATAATATGATAAAATACGAAATGATGAGCCATTTGTTTACTTGAAAATGTATACTATATGAATCTGTAGTCTCGCAAATTGTGGTCATGAAACTACAATGTTGGTTTCACATTTTGATACGGGGCCAGCAATTTCGGGGGAGGTGGTAAACCGATGATTTCGATCCCATTATTCAACTGTTACTTATCCATCCCGAAAGGATGAAAGATAGAGTCGACCCCGACAGAATTTGAAATCGGCGTCCCAACGGTTCTGCCAGCTTACCTCCTTCTGGAATTAGCATATTTACATTATTTTCAGTATAGGTGTGTTGAATACCTTAGCTCTCAGTATCTTCATTGATATAACTCAGAAAATGGCTACCATTCTCTGTACGACTGTATACAAAATAGTTTTTTTTCTGGAATATTTGTTTATAGATTTATCCTCTACTCGTTATTTTATGTTTTATCTTTTCTTCGTTTCAGTCATTAGACAGCGGCCCTGCTGCAGCACCGCTTTGAAGAAATTTTAGTTGAATGAATCAGTAACAGTACTTATTATTTCTTTGAAGCCTGATGTATTTTTATCGTTTTCTTTTGTCAAACCGCTATATTACGGGGATGTAAACACACCAAAATCGCCTGTCAAGCTGTGATGGGAACAAACATAGGTATAAACACACACACACACACACACACACACACACACATTGGCCTTCCTTTAGTTTCCGTCTACCAAATCCATTCACAACGCTTTAATCGACCTGGACGAGGATATAGTAGATAACACTTGCCCAAAGTGTCACGCAGAGGGACTGAAAACGGGACCATATTGCTGGGAAGCAGACTTCTTACCACACAGCCTCACTTGCACTTACTTAAACCACATTTACTTCACGTTGACCTGGACCTTGCTTCTTTCTACCTCAAGAATCAAATTCACTTCTAGTTTTGTCCTACTACTTTCACAGCAAAGTGAACGAAATGTCTATTACTCACAATCCCGCTCCCTCTCAATCTGCCTCTCAATCACTCTTTCTCTCTCTCTCTCTCTCTCTCTCTTTATTAATGTCTTTCTTTATCCTTTCGTCGCCGTCATCCCACTTCACCTTTTACATATATTTCTTCAATTGGATAAAAAGATTACATTACAAAGTTAGAAGAGCGTTTGATCTCGGACAGGAATACTGGAAATCTCCGTATGAAAGAAACATTTCTGATCCAACGACTTAACCCGAAAAACCAATGATCGGTCAGAGTTGGGCCGGTGGCTTCTATAGATATATTACAAAATGCTTCCTACTTGGCGGTGACCAAGGACAACTGACCTCTCCACTGCTGCTGCCAATCTACAACCAGTCAATATCGTTCTTAACACCACTATCCTCAGTGAACCCCCCTACAACACCAACAGCAGCAGAATTTAGGGACTTCTGGCTGCAAGTACTAGCGCTGGGCTTTTCTAAAATGGGAAGATCTATTTAAATAGACATTTCTTTGACTGTATTCTTCTGATGATATGAGTTTGCATAAGGTTTTTTTAAAAGACTTTCTGCATTGTTACAAGCATTTCTTATTTCTCATTTCATTCATTGTAAAGATAATTTCATTGACTTCCTCATTCGTATGAAGGCAAGAACCAGGCAATTTTGGATTCTTCTTTTCCAACGTCAAATGAACCGATGAATTCTCTGAGACTCCTGCGAATTTAAAGTGGCTTCAATAATTTTGAGTGACTTCTTTCTACAAGCAGAAGTATTATAGTTCAAGGAATCCTAGGTGTTCTTTAAAAAATTACACGATAAGAGAGAGAGGGGAAAGGTAGAGGGAAAGAGGGAGAAGGGGAAAGACAGGAGAGAGATATAGTTTCCAGAGGAAGATGTGGATTTATCATTAAGCTGCTTAAGGCTATAGATGACAGAATTGTCTGTCGGCAAATGAAACTTTCTGGTTTGGAAAGATTGCCTCTATTTTTGTTCCTAACACACTTTGAAGGTAGAGTTGTTCATAAAATCTAAATATATGCCTTTCTTGTTCTTACAATGCAAAATGTGACGTATATTGGACACTAATGATTAAGAACAAATGATTATAGAGATCAATAAAATACATCACCGGCGAATAATCCATCCTATTGTTTCCGTAAGCCAAATTGTGTCTATTGAGAAGGACAAAAGGAAAAGATTAGAAGATTAGAATCTATACCGATATTGCTTTTGTAATTATTATGAAACAAAGTCTTAGAAATCCTATGTTCTGATTAATATTCGAAACATACACCTTCGTTTGTGTGTTTGTGTGTTTGTGTGTATGTGTGTGTTCGTGTGCGCGTGTGTGTGTGTGTGTGTGTGTGTGTGTGTCTTTCTCTCTCTCTCTCTTTCTCTCTCTCTCTCTTTCTCTCTCTCTCTCTCTCTCTCTCTCTCTCTCTCTGTGCGGACAATATGTGCCGTTGAAATTATTTTTGGATTCCCAGCCTGGTTTAAAATGTCAACATAGCATCCCTATCCTCAATGAAATCATGTGATTAATTAAAACTGGATAAAGATTAAAATGACATTTCCGCAAAACAATGATTTGTGTATAAGTCAATGAAAGCAAATAGTTATTTTGAGAAACTCTAAATACAAAGGAGATGAAATTGTTTCCTGATATTCCTTTTTTTTTAAATATTACTAGTGACTTATAGAACGGGCGATTAATCAATGTGGTCAGTGATTAAACTTCAATTATTCCAAAAGATTGTTAATAAGTAATGGTTTACATTCAAAATCATGTCGTTAACAATATTTAGTCGAAACAATGATCAAGATGAAACAGATTCAGTGATAAACATCGCAGTATTTTGTATTCTAACTCAACATCCAATTTTATGTGCGGATAAATATTACTTTTTGGTATTAATACTGCTTGTGTCGTTAACATTTATTTAATAAGGCTATTCGTGACATCAATGCCTGAATAGACTCTGAGATTCTCTGTGTATCACTGGCAAGGCAAGCGTTGCTACGGCAAGCCGCGCACGTTTCTCATTCACAATACTAAAGAAGGTCGAAAGCACGTGATCTAGCTGTTGCAGCTATGGTAGCAGGCGACTATCTCTCGCCAACGATATAAACACGAGTGCTTATAGGGACCACAAGATAATATGAAAAGTTCCCTCATGGTAAATAACGCAGTATGCTGTGTTCCAATACAATATCCACATTTAAGTGGGGATGAATGTTACCTTTTGTGATTATTACTGTTTAGGTTGCTATTATAGTGAAGGCGCGTGGTTTAGTAGGTTGGACTCATGCTCGTAAGATTGCTGTTTCGATTCCTAGACCCGTAAAACACTTCATTTCATGTTGCCCTAGTTCACTCAGCTGACAAAACTGATTAATCCTGGACGGACCAGCGTCGCATCCAGGTAGGGAATATGGACGCCACTGAAACCGAAAAACCAGCCCTTATGAGCCTAACAGGACTCGAGTAGGAAATATATGCTGGTATTAATTATTTTTACAATATAAATATGAATGCTCTTCAATTTAATTTAACCTAAATTTGGCTTTGTTCTCTTCTGTGCTAAATTCACCAGAAGCAAAAGACATGTTCGAATGAGAATAATTGTTAATGAGAATAATTAGACAATGTCATAGCCTTCATTTGACGGACAAATAGACTTTACCGCCAAGGGCAATATCAGGAAATATGACACAGGACAATTATAATTTAACGTTTATCACATTCCTTGGTGCTGATACAAAAGTATTTTCTAAAGAAAAGTATCCATTAAATAAAACAAATTTCTCTCTTTTTTTTCTACTCTAGGTACAGGGGCCACAATATTTGGGGAGAGGAGTAGTCGATTAGATCGACTCCAATACGCAACTGGTACTTAACTTATCGACCCCGAAAGGATGAAATGCAAGGTCGACCTCGGTGGAATTTGAACTCAGAACGTAAAGACAGACGAAATACCGCTAAGCAAGGCGCGCTAACGTTTCTGCCAGCTCCCCTCGTCTCATCAAATTCCTCTTTCGCAATCCTCGTATCACTGCTTTGTCATTTACAGCCTCCCCTTCCTCCTACCACCGAGTCTGTTATGTGCACTTCCCTTTCGTCTCTTTTGTTTTCTCTTTCCCTCTGTATCCCTTCGTTACCTACTCTCCTCTTCTGCCTATCCGATGTAAAATGTGATTGGAGAAATCAACAAACCGTAAAGGTGCAGCGCTTTGTGGTTAGGGTGTTCGGCTCATGATCATAATGTCATAAGTTCGATCCCCGACAGCAGCTAGTGTCCTCGAGCAAAATAATTTATTTCACGTTACTCCGATTCACTCAGCGGAAAAAAAAAAAAAAAAATTAGGTGTGCGTGTAATTCAAACGGGCCAGCCTTCCTACATTTTGTCACGCTGAACTCCCTGCATACTACGTGAAGAGGACTCGTGTCTGTGGAGCACTTAGTCACTTGTACGTTAATTTCACGAACAGGTTTTTCCTCTGATCGAATCTACTGGAATCTTCGTCGTCGTAACCGATTGAGTGCCAGGAATCATCCGACCAATCAACCAAGCAACATTTATACAGAGATGAAATATCAAAATTCTTCATTGTGAATCAAAAATGTCTGTAAACCCACAGGTGAATTTCTAGTCTTTGTACTTTAAGTCAGTGGAATAATTCTACCCAGTGGTGTCCAACTTGGGGTCTGCGGTCCCTGGTAGTCCGCAAAGATAGTACTGGGGGTCTGTGAATTAAATTCAAAATTTCATACATATATATAAATTAATAATAATAAAACGATAACAAAAGACCGAGACCTCGGTATTATGAAAATAGAGGAATTTATATATATATATAGTATAGGACAATGAGTAAGTTGTCATAATAGAACTCAAAGTTTCAAACGCCGGAGCTAAAACTTTCGGACCATTTTCATCGGTTATTTGTGATGATACTGGAGGCGCAATAGCCCAGTAGTTAAGGCAGTAGTTTCGATCTAGATCAGGCGTGGTGATTGTTTATTGAGCGAAAATACTTAAAGCTCCACGAAGCTCCGGCAGGGAGTGGCGTGGGGAACCCTGCCGTACTCTTTCACCACAACTTTCTCTCACTCTTTCTTCCTGTTTCTCTTTTGCCTGTATTTCAAACGGCCAGCCTTGTGACACTCTGTGTCAAGCTGGATCTCCCGAGAACTACGTTAACCACTTGCACGTTAATTTCAGGAGCAGGCTGTTCCGTTGATTGGATCAATTGGAACCCTCGCCGTCGTATATATACATAAAGATATGCATATTAAAAGGGATCAGTGGGAAAAGCGATTTAAATAAAAGTGTTGGGAATCTACTATTGGTAACCACCGATCAAATGCCGTGGCTTATTACGTCTTCTGAATTAGTATTTCCTTATATCAAAGATATATTTATCTTCTTGATCTTTTTTTTCTTCTCTTTGTGACGGGTTTAAAATCTGTAGCAGCATCCGTAACATCAGAAATTTCGTCGCTGTGCAGAATAGCATATTGAAACATCGGCTGCCCTTCTCACACCTGTTTATCGAGATTTGCATTACACACCTAAGAATAATGTTTCACGCTAAGAGGAAGATCTCAATATCCTCGACGCCTCGAGATCAATTCGATCTGTCGACGTCGCTGTCTACAATACTTCCCTCGTTCCCCATCTAAATTATGTGATTCTGTTAATTATTTTAATAATTTTCTCACACCAACACATTTTTTCTATATTTTCTCCTTGGCTTCACCATAGATTTTTTTTTCGGCAAGGTGGCAAGCTGGCCGAAACGTTAGCACTGGGGTCTATATAATCGACTTAATCCGTTTGTCTGTCTTTGTTTGTCCTCTCAGTGTCTAGCCCCTTGTGGGCAGTAGAGAAATAAGAAACGTTAGCACACCGGGCG
>NC_068990.1:28505667-28506522 GCF_001194135.2 Octopus bimaculoides | reverse complement strand
TGGGGTCTATATAATCGACTTAATCCGTTTGTCTGTCTTTGTTTGTCCTCTCAGTGTCTAGCCCCTTGTGGGCAGTAGAGAAATAAGAAACGTTAGCACACCGGGCGTAACTACCAGTTACGCACTGGGGTCTATATAATCGACTTAATCCGTTTGTCTGTCTTTGTTTGTCCTCTCAGTGTCTAGCCCCTTGTGGGCAGTAGAGAAATAAGAAACGTTAGCACACCGGGCGAAATGCTTAACGGTAATTCGTCTGTCTTTATGTTCTGAGTTCAAATTCCGCCGAAGTCTACTTTGCCTTTCATACATTCGGGGTCGAATAAATAAGTACAAGTTGCGTAATGGAATCGATCTAATCGATTGGTCCCTTCACCCAAAATTTGGAGCCTTGTGCTTAGAGCAGAAAGGGATATATTTTTCGGGTGTTGCTGTTGTCGTTGTTGTTGTTTTTGTTGTTGTTGTTGTTGTTGTTCTTCTTCTTCTTCTTCTTCTTCTTCTTCTTCTTCTTCTTAGTCTGCTGCTCTTCCTCCTCTCCCCTCCCCTTCTTATTTTGACCTACCCCACATTCATTGCCACCACGTTTTATGTCTTGCACGTCACATCTTTTCAAACTCACTTCACCCTTCTTCTCTTCTTTCTTTTTTCTTTCTTTCTTTGTTTTCTATATTTTTTTCTTAAAATTCATTTCTTTCCTCATCTCAAAGCTGGATTCTACGCAGACCTTCCTAATACACCAACACCACCACCACCACCACCCCAACCGATAACCACTTCTTAGCAAACATATTTCTTATATCCACATCTTCCTTATTTTTTATGCCTTTGCAAACACACACACACACACACACACACACA
>NC_068990.1:28500754-28504080 GCF_001194135.2 Octopus bimaculoides | reverse complement strand
ATATATATATATATATAAGGTGACGATTATTCGGTTGCCATAATAAAACTCCGAGTTTCAGATGTCAGGGCGGAACTCGGAGTTTTATCATGGTAACCGAATAATTGTCACATATTATATTACAAATAAATTCCTCTATTTACATAATATCGAGGTCTCTTTCATTCTTTTGTTGTCTTACCATTACCATTAATATGCATATATATCCATGTGTATATGTATGTGTGTATGTGTGTTTATGTGTGTATGCTGGTGTTGCTTAGCCGAACGATTATGACGGTCGTTTCGCACATCTGAAAGTCCTTGTTCGACTCTCCTGAATGGCTATTATTTTCTATAACTTCAGTCGCTAATTATAAAATATTTTCCCCATATGTTTTATAAACTCTTCAATCCCCAGAGTAGAAAGGGCAGTTACTCCTGTTTATTCAACATCGCTTCAAATATCGCTCGTTACAATAGTCGAAAATATATACTTACATAACCTCCTATCAATACCACAACTGGCGGCAACCCAAATGCTACAAACTGCCAATGGGCGGATCCTGCGTCTCAAAGCCTGTAGTCTCTAGAGTCACCCACATACCATCACATGTCGATGACTTCAAGGGCTGATATATATATATATATATATACATATATATATATATATATATATATGTCAGCATCATTGACAACCCATCCTTTCTTCACGTTGGAATCGCTACTGCATCAACCTGGAGTATTCGTCAACAACAAAAGTATCCTATTGTCGCCATCATAGCTACGCGTTGTTAATGAGCTCAAATCCGTGATAGCTGACAATTCAAATATACTCCCTGGGTCTGGATGCTCCACACTCAATGTAAGGCTATTTAAACACTGCGGCCCATATTAAGCAGATGCCCACCCGAGTTGGAAATCCAGCCTTAATATTAATCTAACACCATCAAACATGTTTCTTCCCAAGTAAAGTCTGTGGCTATATCCAGTGAACGGGGACCCAGTTACTAACCTGTGAGAACAGCCTATCCTATGAATGTGTGGTAATCAAACCCACGAACTAGTGTGCCTATATATACTCAAGCACAGCTATCCCCCAATGTAAATGACATCTCCCTTAAATGTATCCTCTGTGAACATGTGCACCAGAGACAAAAGAAAAGAACTGGTGTTGCTTCGATAGATTTATCGAAGCAACTTGCCTATAAGGGGCCAACATTTAGAAGACAACTTGAATTATTCACAAACCAATTTTTATATGATATCTTATGATACATTTTGGCCCTCTAAGCTTGCTCATATCGAGCTGGAAATGTTATGAAGTTATACATGCCTCCCCCACACACACTCATGCGCGCATCCACATATTTATATATTGCAAAATAGGCTCTGCTGCGATCGCTCTTCCTCTCTTGCTACAGTCATATCACATTATAATTTATGAGTAATTTAGAGTGGGGGAGTAAGAAATTATGTGCGATTGGTTGAATGTGAACTTCAAACAATACATAAGTGCTGTAGCAGGGATCCGAGTTTAATCGCTTCTGTAGCGTGATTTCCTTAGTTTTATGATTTGGATTTTTTTGGAACTGTTTTTTTTGCATTTAATATTTGCTTTATTGATCAATCTTTTGTTTGCACATCGAGGAGGTGTGGCATTTTAATGTAAATTGTGTAAATTGGTTCCCCACTTAAAGCAATATTTACTTTAGATTCTAGGAAAATTAATATCGCCTCAAAGAAGAGGGATTTTCATTTTTACGGAGAAGACGTAGCTGTGTCATAAGAAGCTTGCATCCCATCCATATGGTTCCAGGTTCAGTCCCACTGTGTGAGACCTTGGGCTAGTATCTTCCACTATAGTCTAGGGCTGACAAAAACCTTGTGGGTGGATATGGTAAACGAAAACTTAAATAAGCCCCCCCCTCTCTCTGTATATATATATATAAATAATAAAAATAATATATAAATAATATATAATTAATAATATAAATGAATAATATATATGAATAATATATATGTGTGTGTGTCTTTGTGTCATTCTTTATTTCCCATTACTGTTTGACAACTGGTGCTGGTTTGTTTACGTTCCCGTATTCTAGCATTTCGGCAAAGAGAACGATTGAGTAATTACCAGGCTTAAAAATGTATTGGAGTCGATTCATTCGACTAAAAATCCCAGCATATCTGCATTTTAATGACTGAGACAAGTAAAAAATAAAGGATAACAGATTTACCGGTCCTCTCGCTCACTATTTTTTGTCTTTTTAATGTGTTTCGGTGAACGTTTTTTGCGTTTTTGGAGGAAAAGATCTCTGGCCCCTCAATTTCAATCTCAATTCCACCGAGTGGCTGATACTGATCTGAAGGGAAAACAGAGTGATCAAGTTCATCATCATCATCAGCAACAAAAACTTCGTACTCTTTTTCTTGATGTAGGAAGCTCTGTCTTTCAATCTTCTCTTCATTCTCGCGACTGACCTATTGTTTTTTGTCTCTAGCCTTGGAACGAAGTCCAGGATCTTTCTCCGATCACCGCAGAGTTGTCACTGACTGGTGCCGCATTCATGGTGACATTTTCTTTCTGGCAAAATATATTCACATATAAATATAATCGTATAAATATCATGTACGTCCACCTATCAGCGTTTGAGATTTTTGCACTAAACGATAATAGTTGCGGGTTTCATTGCGGCATCTATCATAAGGCTTGACATTGGGATGCCGTCATGCTTTAGAAAAGTTACGAGAACTGATTTACATTATTTACATTTGACGGATATTTGTCCTCACCTTGACAAATATGCGTCAAATGTAAATAATGTAAATAATGTACATAATTCCTCATCTCTCAAATATAGAACTATATTACTAGAACTTATATGGCCATAGTTACCACAACCGGCCACACATCACCTTGTCGGAATAATTTACAGACTTGTCTCCCGTGCCATTTACACTACAACCCTTTTATCTTTATTTGTCAAAAGAGTTGATAAATATCTATATAAATATCTATATACAAGAATAAGGGCAGGGAATCGTCAATTAATAATAGAATTAATAATTAACAATTTTGCCAAGTAGTTCAGTATGAAAAAACCTTTATCGGTAAAACCATTTATCATCATAAATATACAGGGATTAGCATTGAGTTGCTTCTCCAACATACTGAAAATTTAGAAATAGCAGTCAAAGAACTACTGATTCTAAACTACAAATTTTTCTCTAAACGGATGGCGATATTTATGACACACATAGAACAAAAAACCGGAGGGAAAAGCATAAACAAAACAAGTCTTTAGTTAATCGGATACGATCGTTTCATGGTTAAGAGAATGAAA
>NC_068990.1:28497442-28499606 GCF_001194135.2 Octopus bimaculoides | reverse complement strand
CGATAAGAAAGGCACTTACGAATTCATCGGCTAGTGAGTTCAGGCATCCCACCTCAAAGAAATCCATGTGCGTCACAAATAGTCGCGTATGAAAAAAAGTCCCGTGTGGAGGGATTACGGTTTAACCATCTAACTTAGAGGTATCAAATATAAAATATACATGTGCGATAAATATCGCCATCCGTTTAGAGAAAAATTTGTAGTTTAGAATCAGTAGTTCTTTGACTGCTATTTCTAAATTTTCAGTATGTTGGAGAAGCAACTCAATGCTAATCCCTGTATATTTATGATTATATAAATATCTATATAGATATCATTTATGAACGAAGGGGATTGCGATCTATTATCTTCCATGGTTAACTCGAATTTTGAATGTTACAAGAAAAGCGCCCTTTGTCCGTCGCACGGCATACACGTATTATTTATTTTCTCTGAGTAAGGGATACTATCTGGAAAGCACAAAACTCATGACCAGACTATTGTCACGCCACGTCCGTTTAGCCACATATTAATGCCTACGGTCCTCGTCTTTAAAATTATGATTGTAACAGATGATCTTTGATTTGTATTAGCTACTCGTTTATTTGACGAAGTTCCTGTATCTGTGTTAAAGCTGTTGGTGAGGTTCTTATCCAGCATGTTGTCTATAATGTTATGAATTTCTTTTTCCTAAAACGCCAACAATGTTTTTATTCATTTCCTGCAGTTAGATATTTGTGCAATAATATTTATCTTAGCTGTTTATTTATTTATTCGATACCTAGCAGATGGTTTGCGCTTTTCTATAGTGTTCATCAGGGACGAGGATGTACCGTAAATGGGAATGTCATGTTTGCAACGAATAATCACAATATTGTCATAAAAGTATTACAGTCAAACAGTAAGACAATAAAAAATATGCAAACATGACCATTAAAAATTGTTATATATTAAGAAAAACCAATCTTAACCGCAATAAACATAAAAAGACAATAAACTTTTTTTTCCTTTTTTTACACAACAAAACTTTACTTGACCAATAGATATATATCAACAAACCAACCAACTATCAGATGACTACGTTTCAATTTTAACATTCTCTATTGCTTTCCGTTAATAAATCAACGATGCTTTAAAGCTAAGAATCCTCGCAATAATTTTTTAGATTTATTTTTTAATGCAACAAAATGCATTAGAAGTTTGAATATAAAACTCGATGTAGTGCTTCTTCCGTTCAATGCATTTATCTAAGACGATGATTAATGGATCTTTCAAAGTATATGGTGTTAAGATATTTATATAATACTAACGGGACTTATGGTGATTGTAGCTTTTATACATTTTCTTATTTCTATTGAGATACATAAATTTCTAGTTCTTCACGACGTTGTTTTATAACGCTAGCTAAAGATTGTGACGCCATCTTTGATTGCTTTCCATATTGAAGGTTAATACGTAATACTCGAGCATACGAACGCTCCGGAGAAGCAGAATAATACGAAACATATTGTAGTGTGTCTTCTAATCTGGGAAAATTGTTAATGGTGCTGAGAGGGACGCAAATAAGGGACAAAGTGATGCGATTCATCTCCTGGTTTGGCATAATTTACAATGGATTTCGGCAACAAAAAATGTAGACTGGAACAATTCCTGTGCATTGCAGACCACGTGACGACAGCATTGGTTGAAATTTTATTGTGGGAAAATGTGCAGGGTATGAAGAAGGGTGACAAGTAGGTGAAGTAAAGGTATATCAGGGCTTCTTCCCCAGTGGAAGGTGTATGAATGTGCACTAGTGTTTTAAGCACGGTGAATCAATTTTGAAGAATGGTTAGAGTTGTAATTATGTGCGTGCAGAAGACTTACTGCTCCAGTTAGGTTGGGAATAGTGTAATATGTATTCTTTTGTAGCTGGTATTATATCTCAGTGGCAGCGCATTCGAGTGAAGTTTGTGAGATCTCTGGTTTAATGTCGGGTCTCCTATGTAGGTATAATAATGTTTATACAGGCGCAGGCGTCGCTGTGTGGTAGGAAGCCGTGGTTCGACCTGAATCATCTCTTCATAGAAATATTGTATTAAAAAACACAGTATATATATATATATATACATATATATATATATAAATCATGTACTTGTGTAAAGTCGGAACAATCAATGCAAGAAGTTATAAAATAGTAAACTAC
>NC_068990.1:28495337-28496981 GCF_001194135.2 Octopus bimaculoides | reverse complement strand
TTGATAATATTTTGTATGTGATTTTCATAACTTTCTACTAGAGCTTCAAATAAATAACAAAACTTCAGCCTCCTCCCCCTCCTCTTCCTCATTTTTTCCCCTCCTTCTTCATTATAATCATCATATGCTTTCTTAATAAAATATTTTCTTCGTAGAAAATATCAATATGAATGTTTGAAATTAATATAAAATTGTATTTTTCTTCTCTACTTAAGATTTATTCATTCCATTTTTTGTCAGTTTATTTTTGAATATTTTTACTAATATTTATCGGTAAAATTTCAATATTAGTTTCGTAAACAGCGAAAAATACTCGAAGCTACACACACAATTTAATTCCAGGGTTCGCAACCATACACTTTGAATGTCCATTCAACCAGCCATCCATTTTCTTTACCTACAATTGCTTGAAGCCTCTTCAGGGTAGGGTTCTGAAGTACCTCACACTTAGGTTACAATCAGAACGAAAAATCATTACAGTTTCCGGCTAAAATTTTCTGACTGCTCGTGAAATTAACGTGCAAGGAGAATCAGCGTGACACAGAATATAACGAGGTTGGCCCTATGAAATAGAGGTACAATTAATTTTTGACACCTGAGTGGATTAGAGCCAACGCGTCGTCGGGAACTGTACTCACGACCTTGCGATCGTGAGCCAAATGCCGTAACCGCTAAGCCACGCGCCTTCACTACATTTAGTAAAAGAGTAATATTGATATTGTTATTGTCTTATCATTATTCATTATTACCACCTTTAGTATTCATATACAGGTTGCTCAGGGTAAATTGTCGCTCATTTATATTTTTAATTTCACGCATGCGCATTGCTTGTTTTTGATTTTGCCGACTATACAAAATAACAGGTTCGGTCGGGCACAATCTGTGGGAAAAACAGCATCGTGATGCTATTCACTCCGATACAAATTCGGAAACGATATGCTGTACTGCTTGGCATTCGCGCCGGTAGCGTCAATATAAAACACTTCAGAGTGTTTGGGTGTCAATCTGAGGACAGTGCAATCTGAGGATATGTACCAAGAGTGATAAAAATCAAACACCAAATCGACATCATTGTATTTTGAGTGATCTCTAGTGCTGCCGACATTACGCCACCAATAACCTTCCCACATGGCCTCACATACAATGAGGTAGCAGCCTACATCAAGTGCTTAGCGGTAGTAGTGCTGCCTTGAGTCAAGAGGGTGGCTGCTGGAACTCACTATGCCCGACAACAGGACTCTGCACAAGCAGAAGAGCCTACACATGGTTGTCAGACAATTTCTGCGAACACATCACCCCTACAATCTGGCGGCATAATTCCCCAGACTTCAGCCTCCTTCATTATTATGTGTGGAGCGCAGCTGAGCGAGTGACCAACAAAATTCCTTGTAACACCAAAGATGAACTGAAGGTAAGGATTATAGCAGCATTCACCAACTCAAACAAGGAGACCGTCCAGAAGAGTTGCTGGATATTCCGAAGTCATCTGGAGGTTGTGGTTGAAGCCAATGGAGATTTTATTGAATAAATTTATTCTATAGTGTTTCAGGATATTTTAAAGTAATTCTGGTAAATATATCTGTTAAAATGAGATATCAGTGTTATTTCCATTTCTGCATAAATTAGACGACAATTTATTCACCG
>NC_068990.1:28493621-28494993 GCF_001194135.2 Octopus bimaculoides | reverse complement strand
TATATATATATATATATATGCAAACAAAATATGGGGATATATATACCCAAAGTATGGGGGTACACACACACACACATATATATATATATATATATATATATACACAAAATAGGGGTATATATATGGATTGGTGGTATGTATGTAATTTATATATCTATGAGCACTCATGTATCTCTGCACGTGTGGTGCGTCTGTCCATGTGCATTTGTCTATATATGAAGTATGAGTGCAATAGAGAAATGTGTATCTCTATAAATAAATGTCTGTTCATATACTCAAGTCTGTGCATACATATTCTCGACTTTCTTCTCCTGCCGAGACATCCTTCTTATCATCATTTTCTTCTTCTTCTTCTTCTTCTTCTTCTTCTTCTTCTTCTTCTTCTTCTTCTTCTTCTTCTTCTTCTTCTTCTTCTTCTTCTTCTTCTTCTTCTTCTTCTTCTTCTTCTTCTTCTTCTTCTTCTTCTTCTTCTTCTTCTTCTTCGTTTTTCCCCCTTTTCTTTTTCTTCTTCATCTGCAATAGTTATGTGTGACAAGTCCCACATTATATGAACCAAGAGAACTGTCTGATATTTTCAGCTATACAAAGAAAGCATCTTTTCGATCCACTTAAGTTTTGAAATTGACATTTCAGTCACTCTCAATGAATGACACGCATTAGCTGAACGTCTAATTATCTGCCGATCGTTTCCACATAAAAGGGTATATGTAACAAAACATTCCATTCACTATCATCTGTATGTGGTCTATTTTCTACATATATCATGTTATTTAAAGCAGGGGTACACATGCACGGAGGCATACAGACGCATGCGTTGATGTATACACACATTCGTATGTATGTATGTATGTATGTATGTATGTATGTATGCATATATTTACGTATACGTGGGTAGCTGTGTTTGAGAGATACTGTAAGAGAAATATAGAGTAGAGAGTTAAAGAACGCATGCGCAGGTACATCAAAATAGATACACATGCACCATGGGTTCGATCCCACGTCGGAAATGCTTCAATTACTTCATCAATTGCGTTAATAAGCACACAGACACACGTATGTATATATATGCGTTTGTGTGTGTGTGTGTGTGTGTGAGACAGGGAGTGTGTGTAAATGTATATAGATATGCGCGAATACTGGTGCATGTATTTACATATACACATCCCTGTATATGTATATGTGTGTGTGAATGTGAAATTCTGCATCTATATCTATCTATCTATCTATCTATCTATCTATCTATCTATCTCATGGACGGAACAGCCATGTTGAAGTGGCGACAAACATCACTTCTCAGTATAGGTACTAGTTTCCTCTTTGATTGAAATATTCGAACTACCTATTTCGCTTGATATATATATATATATATATA
>NC_068990.1:28491760-28492787 GCF_001194135.2 Octopus bimaculoides | reverse complement strand
ATATATATCTCATGTAGGCATTTCTGCATAGATTCTTATGCATACAAATTTCCACATTGATAAACAAACGTATATCAGGAGCCAACATATTCTGCCATTCTGTATCTTGATTATATTGAACAGCTTTATTCGTTTATACAAGCTTATTTGTCAATATTAGCTTTTATGCTTTTAATCATATAATTAACGCATGGATTCCCAATATATTAATATAAATTTGACCTGCCCTGCATGAGATGCCGCATGTAGAGAACGGCTCAGCGGTCACAGAGATATGCATCTGTAAAATTAAATCGTTGATTACTATGATAAATGAGCCATTCCTTTATGGCCACATGATCGAATTTGTATACGTATGTGTCGTCTGCATATTGAAATCATCGTGGTTAAGATAATGGTCTCGTTTTTCGACGCGTCGATTTGGACTTAGGTAACGATAAATGCAATTTCAAAATGAAACCCATAACTTTGTCTGCAGGCAGAAACAACTTCATTTCTGTGGCAAGCGCAAGAGTAATCTTCATGAGTATATCGCACAAATCTACTTGAAGCATGTTCTGTTGACCGACAAAGTACCAATTTATGGTCAGAGTTCTGTACAGAATTGTTTTATCAGGAGTAATAGTAATAGTTGGGGGCGGTGCGGTTGTAACAGAAGCAGCAGCATTAGAACATTTCAAGAACAAACATTTGAGATGTCAATATATAGATTATCGAAGATATTGAGATTATAATCTCAAAGCTATTATGCAATAGCAATACAATGCCTGTAAACTTAAATACACGAATACATAATACATTTGCCTCCCTCCATCTCTCTCTCTCTATCTTCTTCCTTCCTTCTGTTTCTATATGCATGTTTATATGTAAATATATATACGTATATCTATCTATCTATATATGGTATAAATATGTATATATACATGTGCGTACACAGACACAAACAAACACACATATATATATATATATATATGTATGGTATAATATGTATATATATATATATATATATATATATATATATATATAT
>NC_068990.1:28486436-28487602 GCF_001194135.2 Octopus bimaculoides | reverse complement strand
TGTGTGTGTGTGTGTGTGTGTGTGTGTGTGTGTGTGTGTGTGTGTATGTGTGTGTGTGTTCACGTGTCTTTGAGTCTGTGTTTGTCCATCCCCAACGCATGAGAACCGATGCTGGTGTGTTTTCTTCTTATAGCTTAGCAGTTCGGCAAAAAGAAAACGGTAGAATAAGTATCAGCCTTTGCCAAAAATATAAAAGTACTGACGTTGATTAGTCCGACTAAAAGTCTCCAGCATGGTCGTAGCCTAATGAGTGAAACAAGTAAAAGATAGACGAAACAGCCATTGGCGAAACTGATCTTGAACTTCTAGGTTCGAGGTTCCTGGAATAGACTGTTCTATCGTACAAATTACAGCGGCAAACATTTGGACATTAAACTGCGTTTTACACTGGTTTTCACCGATACAACAATTTCAAATAAAGTGAGGAGGCAATAATAGCATTATTACATGAAAGCTGAAAGTGTCTAATAATGTACCGAAACAAAAAAATGTGTAGCTTTAACACTACATACTCAGATCATATTCTAGGTGAGAAAATATTTTATCATTGTCGATGCATTAAAATTTTATTTTTTTAAACTTTACATACTTGTTATTGAAATGAATTTGGCAAGTGTAGTTTCGTATTATCGTGTTGTTGTTGTTGTTCTTTCTGCTGTTTTCAGTGAAATTTTCTCGTTGTCTCTATTTATCTAATTATATTTTTATGGTTGACTGCATTTTTGAAACAAGTATTTATTTATTTATGTGTTTTTCTTCTATTTATTTGTGTATCTTAATTCTAATTTTAATTTTAACAACCTGAATATGCGAAAGCCTTGCTCATTAACTACAACTACAATAATATCGAGTAATTAATCAGCCTCCACCTTAGGTAGCTTGTTGTTGTTGTTGGGTATGTTGTTGAACGTGAATCACTACATAATCTAACTATGTATATATATATATATATATATATATATATATGCAGGTATATAAATATGTGGCACTCCGTCAGTTACGACGACGAGGGTCCCAGTTGATCCAATCAATGGAACAACCCCCTCGTGAAATTAACGTGCAAGTGGCTGAGTATTCCACAGACACGTGTACCCTTAACGTAGTTCACGGGAGAGATTCAGCCTGACACAGAGTGTGACAAGGCAGGCCCTTTGAAATATAGGTAC
>NC_068990.1:28484906-28486141 GCF_001194135.2 Octopus bimaculoides | reverse complement strand
ATATATATATATATATATACATTTATGTGTGTGTCTGAGTGTATTTGTGTGTGTGTATGTGTGTGGATGTGTGTCTATAACACTGTTTCTTTTGTTTTTGCTATTGCTAATGTGTGATAACTTGTTAAAAATTAGTGTCAGCTTAAGTGCGCTGAAAGAAGTTCTGTAGAAACATGTCTCTCATGCATACGTGTATGTACTTTTAGTTCTGGTTCAACTTACGTGTATGAATAAGTACTTAATTTTATGTGCTTTCGTATGTGAAGATATACCTAAGTGATTTATCGAATAATCAAAATTTCATTTTTGTAAAACATTTTTTTAGATTTATTCCTGTCACTTCTGTGATATGTGTTAGCAAATTGAAAAGCTTGAAATCTCTCACTTTTCGTTACTATCATCATCATCAACATCATCATCATCATTTTTATTATTATTATTATATATTTTTTCATAATCTAATAGGATATAAAGAAGACAAATATCTGCTCTAAAACTAACTAGAATATGAGACCTATCTGGAAGGATATTTGACACAAATCAATTGAAAAACCCAGTCTTCGGTGACGTGACAACACTAATAAAATGTGTGCTTCTTAAAAGCGATGCCTCGAAATACTTTGGTCTGGTTCAATGTAGCAGCTAACAATATTTCCGTTGTAAATATTCTGTCTCGTGTTAGTCAACCAAAGGCGAGTAGTTTATTTAAGCTCACCCACTGTAACTAGAAACTTTTCATGCAGGAGTTTCGTTTCTGCTTTCATTTGTTTTGTTTCCTGTTGTGTTTTTTCTTCTATATTTTTTTTCTAATATATTTTTTTTTTAAATAAAGCAAAACAAAACAGAAACTTGTGTTTGCTAATTATGTTTATTAAAAGTTGTCTGAAGTCTATGAACATGATTATATGTACACAGATATCTTCATAGCATGAGAGTGTATCAGAATTATAGACTTCATAGAAACATTAATGTTAACATTGTTATATTATTAAACACTGTTGAAACAGGAAGCTTTACATAAGCATGGCTAAAGCAAAAACATAAATAAATAAAATAGACAAACAAAAAACAAGATGAAATGAAATATAACAAACTTTAGAAGAGAGATACCTAAACGGATTCTTATATATATATATATATATATATATATATATATACAAGGAGAAAGAGAGGGAGAAAGTTAAATATATTTTTATACATACATATGCATATATATACATACATATATATAAATA
>NC_068990.1:28480360-28482860 GCF_001194135.2 Octopus bimaculoides | reverse complement strand
TACGTGTATATGTTAATGTGTGTGTGTGTGCTTTCTGTTCATATGTATGCGTACGGAGTAACTTGCATTCCTGTAGAAAGTGTCCGTGTAACATCTATACTGAAGCGTGTGCATTTTATGACTATTAAAATTTATGTCTGTAACTGCGTGTGTATTCATGATGAGTGTATGAATCTTGTGTGCATGTACGTATGTATACTTGCATAAATATATGTATATATATATATATATATGTATATGTATATATGTCGGCGCGCATATAAATGTATACTTATATATATGTGTGTGTGTGTTCATGTTAGTTTTGATTCAGATTAGTTGTATCCATACACTTTGGTTCTGATTCTATTTCGAGATGGTGTTTTGAATGCACCAATCGACGTAATACTCAGCCAGAAACACCAGGAATCTGGCGTTGGGGTGGGTACCGAGATGGCAACATCAAAGGCAAAACATCTTGGTATTCGTTTCGGCTGTGTACGTTTTGAATTCAAAGTGAGCTTTGCAGGTCATCCTTTTTGGTATCATCATATAAGGCAGTGAGCTGGCAGAATGGTTAGTGTACCGGGCAAAAGGCATTTCGCCCATCTTTAATTTCTGAGTTCAAATTCTGCCGCGGTCTACTTTGCATTTCTTCCTTTCAGCGTAACCAAAATAAGTACCAGCTGAACACTACTGTCATTGTATTTGACTTGACCCTCACCCGAAATTATTGACTCTGTGCCAAAGTTTGAAATCAATATATAAAAGTATACTTCTCTGCTGAATTCGATTTTTCTGTATTTCTCTCTGTATTTCTTTTCTCCTTCTCTATGTCTTTTCTCCTCTATCATTTCGTGTCTCTCTGTTGTTGGCACTCCGTCGCTTACGACGTCGATGGTTCCAGTTGATCCGATCAACGGAACAGCCTACTCGTGAAATTAACCTGCAAGTGTCTGAGCCCTCCACAGACATGTGTACCCTTAACGTAGTTCTCGGGGATATTCAGCGTGACACAGTGTGAAAAGGCTGACCCTTTGAATTACAGATACAATAGAAACAGGAAGTAAGAGTGAGAGAAAGTTGTGGTGGAAGAGTACAGCAGGGTCCGCTACCATCCCCTGCCGGAGCTTCGTGGAGCTTTTAGGTGTTTTCGCTCAATAAACACTCACAACGCCTGGTCTGGGAATCGAAACCGCGATCCTATGACCGCGAGTCCGGTGCCCTAACCACTGGGCCATTGCGCCTCCACCGTGTCTCTCTACGCATAACATAAACTGGATACGTTACAAATTCATATAATTCCTCGATGATTCAGCCTATGAAATGCAACAACACGATACGTTTGTATGAGTTCTTCAGTCACAGGTTAGTTTCACGGCTAGCAATTCAATCGCTAAATCGAATAAATATTAAACTCTGGCCTCACCGATATACGGAGCGAGTTAGCAGTCATTATTGATCGACCATGTCGATCATTTGCAATGCCTCTACCGAGCATGGTTTGCTGTTACACATGTTTTGCTCTTCATAAGACGTTAATAACTTTGTGAGTCAGTGAGAATTTACTTCATGATTCTTATGTTTGTTTAATTTTACTAGGCGTAGGATATATATATCGTATTCTATTTGCTTTCTTATTGCTTTGTCTATTATCGTTGTGCTTTTTTATTCCTTTATTTTAGTCGTAAGCCAATAGCCATGCTGGAGCAAGATCTCTAACAATTTTAGTCTAACGAATCAAGCGCAATATTTATTTTTTAAAAGTCTGGTGCTTATTCTAAAGACCTAATTTTCCGAAAAAATACGTTACGGAGACATAAACACGCCTACACCGAATGTCAAGCGTTGATACGGGACAAACACTCATACAAACATATATGATTACACACACACACACACACACACACACACACACACAGACACACACACACACACATACACACACACACATACACACACACACATAGATACATATATGCACACATACATACATACATACATACATACACACATACATACAGATAGGCAGACAGACAGACAGACACTGTCTACAAAACGCACTCAAAAGGCTTTTGTCGGCTCGAGGCTACGATAGAGGACACTTGAGCTTGGTGCCAAGCAGTAGGACTGAACCCGGAACCATGTGGAACCAATTAGACTTCTTATCACAGAGCCACTCCTGTTGTTGACTATTCATTTACGAGATATCTGCCGCTTCTACGGAAGGGTTAGTGACATTGCAATGGCTTTTAGTCACCATCAGAAGAAATGCTTATAATACCTTTAAAGATTTCCTGCAGTCATATCATGCTACAGAGCACTTCCATTTCTTTCACCTGAAGCAGGCAGCAATTTCTTGCTGCTAAACATTCTTCCTGGAAAGCTGCAAGCAGCACCCCCACCTCAAGCCAATACTGTCTGATTGGCTTCATTCCTCCAATACCAATACTAAACATTGATCAGTTTCCTTTATACACACACACACACACACACACACACACACACACACACACACACA